>NW_023665676.1:900000-1164605 GCF_014743375.2 Drosophila subpulchrella
GTTCCCGAACGCGATTTCCACCTCCAGCTGCTCATCGATTCCGCCACATCTTCCGTCTGCCAACCTAACTTGCCGTCGTATCCTCGTAATCTTTCCGAGGGCAGCCAGGTCGTCCGCTAGCTCTTTGCTTATAAAGCTTGCTGTTGCCCCGGTGTCGATTGTGGCTTTGTATGTGCCCCCACCAATCGTCACCGCTGCGGACAACTCCTGCTCCTCCTCGATCAGCTTTCCCATTAGTTTGGAGAGGTAGCATCTTGCGACCCCCGTTCGCCTCTCTGCGGCTGAGATCGCTGGGCATTTCCCGCCTGCTGGCAGCATTCGACGCTCCTGACGCCTACTCTCCCGCACACCCAGCAGAACAACTGGCGTTGGTGCCGACATCCCCGCGCCCAGTGTCCATGACCGCCGCATTTTCGGCAGGCCTCCTGTGTGTGTCGTTTCACGAGGCTTTTGTGTTCTACTTGGTGGCCTCCAAGCATGGTTTGCTGGCTGCATCTGTTGTGGTGGTGTCCATTGGCCTCCGCGTGGTGCTCCTGTTGCCTGCTGCCGTGGTACTCGGTTAGGTGGCGACCATTGGTCGCTTCCCCGTGTCTTCTGGATTCCTGTCTCTTCGCATCTTCTGCATGTTACCTGCGCTGGCGATGCCGACTTGGTCTTCGAGAATTTGTTTTCCTCCGCGAACGCTTCCCGTTCCTTTTCGAGTTCTTCATACTCGTCTGCTAATATCATCAGCGTGTCCAGGTCCGACACTTTGTATGCCCTTAGGAAGATTCTTAGACTGGGGGTGCAGTTTTCCTTGATGATCCTTACGGTCTCTTTAGCGGAATAATTAAGTGGCCTCACCATCGTCTGCATGTCGATCATGTAGTCTTTGAACGACTCGCTGAAGCCCTGCTTCCGTTGCCTGACCTGATCCGCCAGCGTGGTGAAGAAGTCCCTCGGTAGAAAGTATGTATAGAAACTATCTATGAACTCTGCCCAGGTTTTGCATTGTTTGTTGTTGGCAATAAACCACTTCAGAGCCCTTCCCTTCAGCAATACAGGCATCGCTCGGGGAATCACGTCTAACTCCAAGCCGTATGTGTTGGCGGACCATTCTACCTGCTCCAGGAACTCGAACGGTTTTCCGCCCCGTCGAACCTGAACGACCATTCGCGGACCTGTTTAGCGATCCTTGCATAGTCTGACTGACTGGGTCTCGCGATAAGCGCTGTTATTTTCCTGTCTTGGCTTGATTCTCTCCTGTTTGCCTCCTTTTGTAGGTTGTCAACGCTCAGGCTTGCCACTAAGTTGTCCCCTTCGGCTACGTTATCGTGATGCTCGGGCTGGCTTTGTCGTTGTATGTAGCTTCTAAATCGGCCCAGATGTCAACGAGTTGTGGGTCATTATCCGTTTCTGAGTAATACTCGGATAATGCCTTTCTCATGTCGTTTAATCTGCCGTCCAGGGTGACATTAAGCCTCTGTGCGACATTGGCGAAGTCCTCCTTTTTAAGCCGGTAGATCCACTTCTTTCCCATTCTGTTTAAGTTGCTTTCACTGCTGGGACAATCACGTTGGGCGCCAGATGTAACGAACTGATTTTTGTGGTCTGCTCGCTACGAGATTCGTGCGGCTAGCTCAGTATATTGTGTGTTCGTCCCACCAAATTTATATTAACGTGACCGCCCAGTAGCTCAGTGAGAAAGTACAGAATTCACGGGTTCGTAGTGGGTTTTATTGCGGGTATATTATTACAAGTGTCTTAGTCGCTTGGTTGGCCTCGATTCGTCGCTTGTGACCTTCGGTACTTCCGACGGTCCTGATTGACTCGACGACCTCTCGCCTTGATGACTCGGTGCTCCAGTCCTGTAGCTCCCTGAAGATCCTCGCAGCTCCCTGAAGATCCTCGCAGCTTCCTGAAGATGATCGTTCGCTGCTCGCTCCTCACGCGTGACTTGGTGACTGCTGGTAACGACTCGGACTCGCGAGGGGGATAAGCCGTACGGACCTCGCAAGTCGAATCCGTTGGGCTCTTTAGGACAATTCCACTCGAGACCGTACCGATCGACCGCTCTCCCTTCTGGCTTGTTATATTGGGGGTTCGGGCACGCCGCTCCGGGACCTCGCAAGTCGAATCTGTAGGGCTCTCCTGGACAATTCCACTCGAGACCGTACCGATCGACCGCTTTCCCTTCTGGCTTGTTATACTCTCTCCAGGCGTAACGCCAGGACCTTGTGGATAGGGTTAATCGACCGCCTTGACCTAGCCGTGTGATGCCCTCTGGTCCTCAGCTACCTGCGTCTCAATTTGGATATTCCTGGTATCCCAATCCCGATCGTCTCGACGTAGCAATCTTGCTCCTCGTAGGCTCCCACGGCGCTGCTTCTCTGACGACTCGACTAGCTCTTGCTCCCTTGTAGATTATCTGGTTGTTTGAATGTTCACTTTGGTATCGGATTGATCTTGACGGTTTGACTCCTTGTGATCGACTGATCCAGCTGCCAGCGCTCCGCGGCCATATATAGGGCCTCCGGGAACCGTTATTTCCCTTTTGCGCATGGCCCGCTGGATCTCTCCACTCCGGGTCCAAAGTCCGTGCCTCCTGGTTGACCACTTGTCCTTCACGTACCGCTTCCAATCGATGCTCCGCCCACTGCTGCCGTCCCGCTGATTCCCGTGATGCTTGTGGCACGGCTGTGTGCCGCTCCACTGCCGAGATGTGGCACTTCTTCTCCCGGTCCAAAGTTCACGGAAGAGTCCAAAGTCCCGTGGAGTTCCGTTATCCGCTTTTGCACACGGCACTTTTGCCTTGCCCGCGAAGTCTCCATTCTCTCTCGATCTTCATCCTTGGTCTCCAAACTGTCTCGCTCTCCATCCTTGGTCTCCAAACTCTCTCGATCTCCATCCTTGGTCTCCAAACTCTCCTCGCCGCGCCGTTACTACGCGAATTCGCCGCGTATCTGGTAAGCGGCTGGCCATCTGCTGCTGCTTCTATTTGTGGGGAGTTATTCAAGACCTCACAGTATATATATAGTGACGTGTCTGCACTGCGATTTCTCAACGGCCACCAGTTTAAAGAACGAAACCGTTCACAAATAAACAGAATCGCCAATTTCGGCTTTGATTAAAAACGATACAGAAGCTCGATATCCCGCAATGCAAACAAACAAAAAAAATTGATTAAGTCCGAATGTCAACAATGACGTAATTCCATAAACGTAAAAATCCAATAAGATCGCAAAATCTAATAAGACCGAATTATGTAAACATAAACAAAGAAGTGGCGATCGCATCATCCACTTGCGATTGCGTCACCTAATGCACTAACAGTAAATTCTAAGACGCAAACCGAGGTTTCATTCTAACCAATTCTGTAACATACAATTAGTCTTTTTCCAACGTTCTAATAAAGAATAACCAACCAATATAAAAAATCTCCCGATTTTTTATTTGGGCGAAGAACGACTCATGTAAATGGCGCAGTCGGTAGGATCTCTTTAAAAAAAAATATCCTTGCGAAAAAACAAAGTCAGTAGCTTACTGATCAATTAAAAGGATATTTCTAAACAACTAGGATATCCAGATCAGCGCGTGGAATTGCCCACAAGTAAGCAATTTATTCGACTAGCTCGGAAGTGCAACTAAGAGATCCGCAAAAGAACCTAAGTGCAAATTGAAGGCACTGAACAAAAAATATAAAAAATTAAATTGCAATCGACTACTGAATAAATCCAATTCGGTCAGTAATAAAGTTGAGTGGAATTTAATTAAACACAACAAAATAGACCAACAACCACCAGCTCAAGGGCAACCACAAATTGGTGTGGCACCCAACCCATTGACGGAGCAAAACTTAAATCAGCTTTTGTCCCAGATCCGGAATATTCCAACGTTTGAAGGAGATCCATCTACCCTAGGAACCTTTGTCAGAAGAGTTAACTACCTTTTGCGTCTGTATCCTACAACCAATGATCGACAGACAAGCGTTATATTTGGAGCAATTGAACTTCAAATCACCGAGGATGCCCAGAACCTTGAAAACAGATAGGGATAGTGCTTTTATGAGTATAGCGCTTAAAAATTGGCTGGACACAGAAAAAGTAAATATTCAGATAACAACAAGTAAAAATGGTGTATCAGATGTAGAAAGATTACACAAAACAATTAAAAAACGTGTGATCGAGACCAGCGACAATCCGGAAAATAAACTTATGAAAATGGAAGTAATACTGTATACTTACAATCATAAAATAAAACACAATGCAACAGGTAGAACCCCAGCTGATATTTTTATTTATGCAGGTACCCCTGCATATAATAGCCAAATTATAAAAGAAGCTAAAATAGAACAACTTAATAAAAAACGACAACATTTTGAGGTAAATACCAAATTTAGAAAGGCTCCCATAACTCACGGGAAATTACACAATCCTTATAAAAAAACAGGAAATATAGAACAAATAGATAATGATCATTTTGAGAAAACTAACAGAGGTCGAAAAATAAAACATTACAAAACAAACTTCCAGAGATAAAAGAAAGTTAATAAAAGTAAATATTTGCAGGAGGACCCAGATCAAGACCCAGCGCTTTGACTTGCATCTTTCTGACATCAATGTTAATAATAATGATGCCAATGGGTAACAACCAATTTATAGAAATTAACCATATAAAATCATACAATGGCTATTTATTATTTATGACCGACACAATCAACATCCCAGATAGTTTTGAATACCATTGCTTCACAATTAATATTACAAAAACGGAAGAAACTTACAAAAATTTGCTATCACAAGCGTTAGGCTTTAAGGAAATAATACAAATTAAATATTTAACGGAAAAACTACAAAGAGAAATGAATGGGTTACAAATTGTTAAAAGAAACAAAAGAGGATTAGCTAATTTTGTAGGAACAGCTTACAAATATCTTTTTGGAACATTAGATAACAATGATAAAGAAGAATTAGAAGAAAAAATCAATGTAATAGCTCAAAACAGTGTACAGGTAAACGAACTAAATAATATAATCGATACAGTTAACAAAGGCATCGATATAATAAACAAGCATCTCGAATACAACGAAAACGAAAAAATACTTGAATTATTGATTTTTAATTTAGAACATTTCGCAGAATACATTGAAGACCTGGAAATGGGAATGCAGTTAGCAAGATTAGGAATATTCAATCCAAAGTTATTAAAACACGACTACTTGACAAACATTAATTCTGAGATACTTCTGAACATAAAAACCTCAACTTGGCTTAGGTCAGATTCAAACGAAATTTTAATTATATCCCACATACCCAGAGAAATAAAGAAACTTCCCGTATACGAAATATTACCTTATCCAGATGAAAATAATAAAATATTACAAGATAACACCCAAAACAAATATTACTTATACAGAAATAGTTTGTATAACAAAGAAACAAAAAAACCTGTTACCAACGCATGTCTTTTAGGTCTTGTTAATCAAACAAATACAAGTTGCAGGTTCACAAAAACGCTATTAACTACCCAAATTAATTATGTCGAACCAAATATCATAGTTACATGGAATTTGTCAAAAACTATACTAAATCAAAATTGTATTAAAAATGAAATTGTAATTGAAGGAAACAATATGATCAAAATACACAATTGCTCAATTGCAATTAACGATTTATCCATAAGCAACTATAATTTTGACTACACACAAAGCATATACACAAGAAATAATGTCACCAAATTAGACCCAATACCACAACTATACCCCAAAATCACATAAATAACCATACGATTTTGTCTAAGTGATGGGGGAGTGACGTGTCTGCACTGCGATTTCTCAACGGCCACCAGTTTAAAGAACGAAACCGTTCACAAATAAACAGAATCGCCAATTTCGGCTTTGATTAAAAACGATACAGAAGCTCGAGATCCCGCAATGCAAACAAACAAAGAAAATTGATTAAGTCCGAATGTCAACAATGACGTAATTCCATAAACGTAAAAATCCAATAAGATCGCAAAATCTAATAAGACCGAATTATGTAAACATAAACAAAGAAGTGGCGATCGCATCATCCAGTTGCGATTGCGTCACCTAATGCACTAACAGTAAATTCTAAGACGCAAACCGAGGTTTCATTCTAACCAATTCTGTAACATACTGTTAGTCTTTTTCCAACGTTCTAATAAAGAATAACCAACCAATATAAAAAATCTCCTGATTTTTTATTCGGGCGAAGAACGACTCATGTAAATGGCGCAGTCGGTAGGATCTCTTTAAAAAAAAATATCCTTGCGAAAAAACAAAGTCAGTAGCTTACTGATCAATTAAAAGGATATTTCTAAACAACTAGGATATCCAGATCAGCGCGTGGAATTGCCCACAAGTAAGCAATTTATTCGACTAGCTCGGAAGTGCAACTAAGAGATCCGCAAAAGAACCTAAGTGCAAGTTAAAGGCACTGAACAAAAAATATAAAAAATTAAATTTCAATCGACTACTGAATAAATCCAATTCGGTCAGTAATAAAGTTGAGTGGAATTTAATTAAACACAACAAAATGGACCAACAACCACGAGCTCAAGGGCAACCACAAATTGGTGTGGCACCCAACCCATTGACGGAGCAAAACTTAAATCAGATCCGGAATATTCCAACGTTTGAAGGAGATCCATCTACCCTAGGAACCTTTGTCAGAAGAGTTAACTACCTTTTGCGTCTGTATCCTACAACCAATGATCGACAGACAAGCGTTATATTTGGAGCAATTGAACTTCAAATCACCGGTGATGCCCAGAGGATTCTGCAAGTTCTACAAGTCAACAACTGGCCAGATCTTAGAGCAGCCCTAATCGACGAGTACAAAACGCAAACACCTGTGGAGGAACTATTAAGGCGATTATACAATACTAATTTTCAAGTAATATAAGAAAATTTTGTAACGAGATCGAGCTTAAGCAGTTAGTTATAAGCAACAAATTAGAACTTGAGGGAAATCCAAATGAATTAATATTGTACACAGAAGCAATGTTTAGGACTACAAAGAACCTAATACAACGAAAATTACCTGATAGAATTTTTATGACATTAGCAAAAAGCGATATTTCAACAGTACTTAAACTGAAACAAGCGGCTCAGCAAGAAGGGCTATACGAAGAAAATGAAAATTTAAAACATTATAACATCAATGTTAATAAAATTCAAAAGCATCAACAAACAAATTATTCACGTAACCCCTCCCTTACACTAATTTGTACAACACCCAACAATTTAATCCTGGCCCAGCTCTTTCAATTCAACCACACCCCAACCAACCCCAAAGAATGGTTCCACAAAATTATAGGTTCCAATCGAATAACAAAAATAATACTTTTGACCAAAATAGGGGAAGTTACCAAGAGTTTCAAAGAAATTTAATTCAGGGACAGCAAAATAATACAATGAATCAAAGCCAACAGCCAAGTGGACGATCGAGCTCAGTACCCAACCAATCACAAAAGAGAGTCAGAGAAAGTAATAGTGGACAATCAAGATTGCAAGTAGACGAAAATTATCAACAAAATAAGGAGTACAAAGAAGATGTTTATAATGAAAATAAAAAAAATTTCCAATGCAAGCCTCGGACCAATTACATACATAGAAATAACTATAAATAATCATAATTATCGTTGCCTCGTCGATACCGGTTCATCAATTAACTTAATGAAAAAGAATTTTCTCAACGGGAGCATACATAAAGATCCGACAATTATACACACTATGACAGGTCATTATGAACTAAATGAATTTGTTGCACCTTATAGTTTATTTACTCAAGAAGAAATATTTTATATTCACGACTTTTCTTCCAATTATGACATACTACTAGGGCGAAAGTTACTAGAGGCAAACCAGGCAAATATTGATTATTTAAATAGTCGCACTACTATTAGTGGCCGCATTTTTTTACACAAAAACATTAGTTTGAAAAATTCAACACAAATAAATGATTTTGAGGCATTGCTAAAATCTAAAAATTATACTGATGAAATAAATTATGGTGTTCAAAATGAATTAGCAGAGGGAAAAAGTTATCGCTTAGAACACTTAAATGAAGAAGAAAATGTTAAATTATTAAAATTAATAAACCAATATGAATGCATTCAATATCGTGATGGTGAAAATTTGACCTTTACGAATGTTGTTAAGCATGAAATAAAAACTCATCATGAAAATCCAATTTATAAAAAACCGTATGGGTATCCTTTTTCATTTGAAAAAGAAGTTGAGTCTCAAATACAGGATATGTTAAAGCAAGGAATAATTAGGCACAGCCAATCACCTTATTGCAGTCCATTGTGGATAGTACCAAAAAAAGAAGATGCTTCAGGTAAACAAAAATTTAGACTTGTAGTAGACTATAGGGGCTTAAATGAGATCACTATTAGTGATCAATTTTTAAAAATTGTTTTCCAAAAACTTAAAAACGCTAATCTAAAATTACAACTAGACAAATGTGAATTTTTGAAAAAAGAAACAGAATTTTTGGGACACATAGTTGGACCAAACGGTGTAATGCCAAATCCAGAAAAGGTTAAGGCAATCAATAAATTTCCAATTCTCAAAACTCAAAAAGAAATAAAATCATTTCTTGGTCTTTGCGGTTATTACAGAAAATTCATTCCAAACTTCGCAGACATTTCAAAACCTTTAACTAAATGTTTAAAAGCTGGTTCTAAAGTGACATTCAAAGATGATACATTTATTGCAGCATTCAATAAATTAAAAAAACTTATCATAAACGATCCCATACTGATTTGTCCAGATTTTGGAAAAAGGTTTCAATTAACTACTGATGCTAGCAACTTTGCATTAGGAGCAGTTCTTTCTCAGGATAACAAACCAATCAGTTACATTAGTAGGACTCTAAATGCACATGAAGAAAACTATAGTACAATTGAAAAAGAATTATTAGCTATAGTATGGGCAACAAAAACCTTAAGATCCTATTTATTCGGAAGAAGATTTTATGATATTAAGTATATATCAAAGAACCTAATATGAAACTGCAAAGATGGAAGATAAGGTTAGGAGAATATGACTTCGAAATAAAATATTTAGAAGGAAAGCAAAATCACGTAGCCGATGCATTGTCAAGAATCAAAATTAACGAAGTATACTATGGCAGTAACAAAGCAACAGCACATAGCGCTGAAGAAGATAATGAAAATTTAATAACAATTACTGAAAAACCAATCAATCATTTCGCAAGACAGGTAGAAATGATTCGAATCAATAAAGAAGGTGAAGAAAGTGAAAATTATTTTAATAAAGTCAAGATTAAAATAATGTTTAATGAATTAAACATCGAAAAAGTTAAGCAAATATTAATAAAACACTTTTGTACCAAGTCAAGTGCACTTTACATCGAACACGACTCTGATTTTGAAATCATTCAAGAAGCTTTTAAACAGGTTATCAACACTACTACAAAAATTGTAAGAGCAGTAATTAAATTACAGGACATAAAAACTTACGCTGAATTTAGAGAAATTATTGTTAGCAACCACGAAAAACTATTGCACCCAGGAATTGAAAAAATGGTAAGGCTTTTCAAAGAAACCTATTATTATCCCGACTACCAGAATTTAATTCAGAATTTAATTAATGAGTGTAATGTTTGTAACCAAGCAAAAACCGAACATAGAAAAACATCGCTTTTATTAAAAACAACTCCAGAAACAGAATTTTGTAGGGAAATTTACGTCGCGGATATTTACACGATCAAAAATCAAAATTACCTAACTTGTATTGATTTATACTCAAAATTTGGAAGCGCGGTTGAATTAAACGGCAAGGACTGGATGGAAGTTAAAAGAGGACTTTTTCGAATATTCAATTCAATGGGAAAACCCAGAACCTTGAAAAAAGATAGGGATAGTGCTTTTATGAGTATAGCGCTTAAAAATTGGCTGGACACAGAAAAAGTAAATATTCAGATAGCAACAAGTAAAAATGGAGTATCAGATGTAGAAAGATTACACAAAACAATTAACGAAAAAATACGTGTGATCGAGACCAGCGACAATCCGGAAAATAAACTTATGAAAATGAAAGTAATACTGTATACTTACAATCATAAAATAAAACACAGTGCAACAGGTAGAACCCCAGCTGATATATTTTTATTTATGCAGGTACCCCTGCATATAATAGCCAAATTATTAAAGAAGCTAAAATAGAACAACTTAATAAAAAACGACAACATTTTGAGGTAAATACCAAATTTAGAAAGGCTCCCATAATTCACGGGAAATTACACAATCCTTATAAAAAGACAGGAAATATAGAACAAATAGATAATGATCATTTTGAGGAAACTAACAGAGGTCGAAAAATAAAACATTACAAAACAAACTTCCAGAGACAAAAGAAAGTTAATAAAAGTAAATATTTGCAGGAGGACCCAGATCAAGACCCAGCGCTTTGACTTGCATCTTTCTGACATCAATGTTAATAATAATGATGCCAATGGGTAACAACCAATTTATAGAAATTAACCATATAAAATCATACAATGGCTATTTATTATTTATGACCGACACAATCAACATCCCAGATAGTTTTGAATACCATTGCTTCACAATTAATATTACAAAAACGGAAGAAACTTACAAAAATTTGCTTTCACAAGCGTTTGGCTTTAAGGAAATAATACAGATTAAATATTTAACGGAAAAACTACAAAGAGGAATGAATGGGTTAAAAATTGTTAAAAGAAACAAAAGAGGAATAGCTAATTTTGTAGGAACAGCTTACAAATATGGGTTTGGAACATTAGATAATAATGATATAGAAGAATTAGAAGAAAAAATCAATGTAATAGCTCAAAACAGTGTACAGGTAAACGAACTAAATAATATAATCGATACAGTTAACAACGGCATCGATATAATAAATAAGCATCTCGAATACAACGAAAACGAAAAAATACATGAATTATTGATTTTTAATTTAGAACATTTCGCAGAATACATTGAAGACCTTTAAATGGGAATGCAGTTAGCACGATAAGGAATATTCAATCCAAAGTTATTAAAACACGACTACTTGACAAACATTAATTCTGAGATACTTCTGAACATAAAAACCTCAACTTGGCTTAGGTCAGATTCAAACGAAATTTTAATTATATCCCACATACCCAGAGAAATAAAGAAACTTCCCGTATACGAAATATTACCTTATCCAGATGAAAATAATAAAATATTACAAGATAACACCCAAAACAAATATTACGTATACAGAAATAGTTTGTATAACAAAGAAACAAAAAAAACTGTTACCAGCGCATGTCTTTTAGGTCTTGTTAATCAATCAAATACTAGTTGCAGGTTCACAAAAACGCTATTAACTACCCAAATTAATTATGTCGAACCAAATATCATAGTTACATGGAATTTGTCAAAAACTATACTAAATCAAAATTGTATTAAAAATGAAATTGTAATTGAAGGAAACAATATGATCAAAATACACAATTGCTCAATTGCAATTAACGATTTATCCATAAGCAATTATAATTCTGACTACACACAAAGCATATACACAAGAAATAATGTCACCAAATTACCAAAAGAAATATTTTTTGATCAAAATAAAGAAAACCAGATTTACAAAATAATTGTAATTGTAACACTGGGTCTCGTAATATTAAGTGTATCACTGTACCTACTTTATAAATTTAAGGAAATACCTAAAAGAATACTTATAAAATACAATAACACAACAGGTGACGACCCAACAATAGAAACACAAGAGTTACAAGAAATACCACAACTATACCCCAAAATCACATAAATAACCATACGATTTTGTCTAAGTGATGGGGGAGTGACGTGTCTGCACTGCGATTTCTCAACGGCCACAAGTTTAAAGAACGAAACCGTTCACAAATAAACAGAATCGCCAATTTCGGCTTTGATTAAAAACGATACAGAAGCTCGAGATCCCGCAATGCAATGTCAACAATGACGTAATTCCATAAACGTAAAAATCCAATAAGATCGCAAAATCTAATAAGACCGAATTATGTAAACATAAACAAAGAAGTGGCGATCGCATCATCCACTTGCGATTGCGTCACCTAATGCACTAACAGTAAATTCTAAGACGCAAACCGAGGTTTCATTCTAACCAATTCTGTAACATACAGTTAGTCTTTTTCCAACGTTCTAATAAAGAATAACCAACCAATATAAAAAATCTAATGATTTTTTATTCGGGCGAAGAACGACTCATGTAAATATATATATCCGTGCACCATGATCACTTCAGAAGCTTTAGCAAAAACTATAGACAATGATCCACAATTTAACGTAAGAATCCTATACTTGTTATCAAAAACAACCCTACCAATAACAGTGAATGAATTGGAGTACTTATATATTGAGACCTTCGCCTAGATTTTTCACCACATGCCCACTGTAATAAGACCGAAAAGGCAATCATTATCTCTACCGTTCCAACGGTCATTGTCCTCTCCCGTTTAGATAAGAATTTATTTTTGGCCAATGTTAATACTTTCCTAGTTAAGACAAAGAATTAATCTGTTAGGAATTCATGTTATAATATCCATATATAATAATTGTTTCACATATATAATCATTTAGATATACTTTTCGTTTTTATACCTTTTCTACATTTTTTATACATAATAATTAAATGTTTATTTTTCAGCGGCGAGTATCAGCCTTGTAATTGTATGTACAATTGCAAGAGCCCTCTGAGCGACGTTTGTAGTCGTGAATAGTCAGCATTTTGCTGATGTGTGCACCTTCACAGGTGGTAAAGTCGTTACTCTCCGCTAATACAATAATTGTCAATTAATTTAATCCCTATATGAATTAGCAATATTATGTTACTCAACCCCGGCTCACGCCGACATATATATTGTTTAATAAATTTATAATGTGAAAAAGAATTTGAAACCATGGTGTGCTAGAGCTTCATTAAGGGGGTGTGCTGACGCGAGAAGTGGAGTAGGTCAAGAACAATGACATAACTTTTGACGGACAACCTTGACAATAGGGGATCGTATTGCGCGGCCCGCGACGATCCATTGGTACACGAATGTGTGAAGGGGAGGGAGTATGGCCAAAACACAGCCCGATCGTATTGCGATCAAGCGACAGCTAAGCTTGTGGGGCAGTGTGGACTGACGACTGACGAACTTTATGAACTAATATTATCTTCCAGGCACTTTTAATATTTATTCTCGTTATGTTGGAGAGGAGAGAGGCTTACCAAGATCCCACGACCCGAATACGACGTAGCTTATGCCGGCAAATGGTGCCCGAATATCGGGTGTCTTTCCCTCGGCCCAAGTCCCTGTCAGGACTCGGGCACTAATATGCCCACGTAACAGAATTTAAGAATTCAATTCAATCAAGAGATAGCTAGCACACAATCTTAGTGAGTAGAAATACGACTACAATACCAGACATTGTCCGGACACTTAGAGATTTTTCAAGGAACAAAAGCGAATACTTGTCATAGAAGAAGAGTGTCGCAAGATTGTTTAAAGCTTATAAAAACAATTGCGACTCCAAAATTGATGATTCCTTTTAGCAATCCGTAATAAAATTTCTGGACAAGCGGACGCAGTTCTATAATCCTATAATACCTTGTTAGATTGGAGAGCTATTTCGAAATGCCCAACAGCATATTTTGCCCACAAACGTGACTTAAAGACTTGGGAATATTAGCTATATGGGCTTAATCAAGGAAGCAGCACTGTTTATGTCAAAAGGGCGTTTAGTTTCAGGAGGCAGTGTCGAGCGGCAGTTTTTATCTCGCGCGCTCGCACTGCCGTCCGCTCTCCCCCTCCATCTCTCATTAAGTCTCCGCTCCGCTCCGGAGCGCTTAAGTTAAGATAGACTTAACTAGTTCTTGTTTCGAAGTGCACCAATAAACACCTATCCACGTCGCGTAAAAAACCCCAAAGTACCCCCCGTGTTTTTAGCGTACCCTTCGTTCTTGGGACTTCATCTATTTCAGCGATCAAGCCACCCCGCCCCAACATTTTGGTCCAGTCGAAGCCGGATTTCAAAACCCTTGGATTTCCTTTGATTTTTCCCAGCCGGCTTGGGCCGCTCCAGATAAGTTCCACTTACTATAATTTTTCGAACCCTATTTCTACTAACTATCTGTATGATATAATGTCTAAATCCAACAGTGATTAATCCGACGCAACGTCAATGAATATAAGTGTATTTCAATTCCGTTATTTGTGCCCGACAATGTTCGAGTTTCCTTTGCCCACAATTGTACACTTGAAATAATTCCAGTAGATATTTCAGTGCTACTATTCAACTAAAATATTTCTCAAATACATTTTCAATTCCATGTTTCCCTAAGATTTGCACTCCTTATTTTTTACTGTGTTCCAGCTGCGTATGTATTTTAACATAAATATTCGAATACAGTCCACTCTAACTACTCTTTCTAATACAGTCCACTCCAACTACTTTTCTCGACCTACGGCTAAATTATTTTGAAAATTAAAAACAAAGTTACAATATCCACAAATTTTCTCTAGCAATTCGTCTGCAATTTAGTTGTGCAGGTGACAATCAAACGAACCGACAAACAAACATAAGCGAAGTCTTTACGATTTCCGCAACGTTATTCCGCTATTCGCACCCCACATATGTATTTATGTACAGTGTACATACATACGTATATCGATATTTTCGCCAGTGCACAGTGGGTTAAGAGCTCACAATAAATGTTCCTACCAAACAAACAAAATTAAAGTCCGTAATTCTTTTCATAAGTCCGACCATCGGATATAATAAATATTTATTGACTCTGCCTATTCTATCTTGATTGGTTCCTAAATTCCAATTGGATTTTTGCCCGTTTCCTTTCTTCTGAATTAAAATTCTAAATTATTTGACGTCATGTCAACATCAGTTAAATCCGCTTTAACCCGATTTATGGCCACAGCTGACTGTCTGATCCACTTTGAGGCCACTGTGAACGCTCCAGGTGCTCCTACCCCAACGTTATCCGCCTGTAAAATCCGTCGCGATCACTTCAATTCCTTGTGGCAAACGGTAAAGGCAGCATACGACATATGCTCCGACTGCATTGTGGCTGTAGGTGAGAGCGCCGTAGACACGAAATTAATACTAAAATCCAAGTATTACCAAACGTTCTCCACTTATGAAATGTTTGCCGCGCAGCTCATGGAACACATCCAAAAAGGCTCCTCCCAAATACTTCAAGCTCCAGTAACTCCGTCCCAAAATTCCACGTCTTATGGCTGTCGACTCCCTCCTATGGCCGACTTTCCGACAATATACATAGACAATCCGAGTCTAACGCCCTTTAAAAAATTTTTCCACTCAAATTCAAAAACAAGTGGCGAAGCTCATTTCATAGTTTCGAGATCCACACTCACCAATGATGGCTTTCGCTCAGCCTGGAAGAACCTAACTGAGCGTTTCGAAAATAAGCAATTGCAGGTGAACAGTCACCTGAAAACACTTTTTAATGTACAATCCATAGCTCGGGAGTCGGGAGCAGCCTTAAAGGAACTTGAACGCACTTTTCGAGGTTGCTTAACTTTCTTTTAATTTTAATATTGAGAATTGGGACCCTATCCTGGCTTATATGTGCTCGTCAAAACTACCAAAGCTCACCCTCTCATTATGGGAGCAATCCATCCAAAATGTGACCGAAATTCGTACGTGGCTTGAGCTTGATTCCTATTTGACGGAGCGCCATCGAACTCTTAAGGCCGTCGATTGCTTCCGATCTGGTAATTTCCTCCACGTCCAGTCCAAAGACACATAACGAGTGGCAGAACTCCCAAAAAAAATTCCTTCAACACAAGGTTAGGTCCGATACTCAAAGGCTGCGATCTGTGTTCGAAGAAGAACCACCCCGTGCGTATATGTACACGCTTCCTACAGATGACGGTAGACGATCGCCTAGCCTATATCCAAAGGAAGCAGTTGTGCTCCAATTGCTTTGCAAGCAGCCATCAATTCCGGGATGGCACAAGCGCTCACAACTTTCTCACTTGCCAAGATCACACATTGCTGCATCGAAACAGCGGTCCTACTACTCCGCTGGTTCCATCCCACCCTCCAAGGCCAGTATCCGCCTCGGTTCCACACACCATTTCGTCCTTTTCAACGCAAGTTTCTGTACAAAAAGTCCCTCCTAAGAATATTCCATCCGAATATTGGGTTCCATACCCCGCCTTGGATGGCAGACGTACTCTAGGTATTAAATCCTACCAATGCCGAATCTGCCAAAAGATCCATCCTCTACGGAAGTGCCACCACTTTCTACGGCTAAGCCCCCAGAATCGGCTTCAGGAAGTACATATGCAGAAGTACTGCTCCAATTGCGTGGCTCACAATAATTCCAAGGACTCCTGCCGCATAAGTCATCACTGCCACTAGTGTGGAAAGAGCCACCACACTCTCCTACATACGGACCACCGATCTTCACTTTCAACATATTCCTGAGCTTACTAACCTGGGGTTCTTGCTACTGGTGTCCTCGCACTAACACTTATTCTGACCGTAAGATTTTTGATAGCTTTATACAGGGAAAAGCCTTGAACACCCTAGTCAGAAACCTGAATGGTAACTTAGGACAGTTAATTGCCTTTAAATAACCTCACTACTTTGGGCACGCCTACGCAGTCTGCTTGTGAACCCTAATTCTTGGAATAATAAGTCAACAAAAGCTCCATACTAAAAAAAGACCATATGAAAAGGGCCACTCGAAAAGCTCAAGCGCGAAAGAAGGCAAAAAAAGGTAGAATTGACTGCACTCGCGCAAGTTGTGAGGAATAGAAGCAGCAGCAGGTGGCCGGCCGCTTACCAGATACGCGTCGAATTCGCGTAGTAACGGAGTGGCGAGGAGAGTTTGGAGATTTGGATGGAGAACGAGAGAGTTTGGAGACCAAGGATGGAGATCAGGAGAGTTTGGAGACCAAGGAGCGGAGAATGAGAGAATGGAGACTTGGCAGGCAGAGCAAGAGTGCCGTGTGCAAAAGGGGATAACGGAACTCCACCGGACTTTGGACTCTTCCGTGAACTTTGGACCGGGAGAAGAAGTGCCACATCTCGGCAGTATGGCGGCACACAGCCGTGCCACAAGCATCACGGGAATCAGCGGGACGGCAGCAGTGGGCGGAGCATCGATTGGAAGCGGTACGTAAAGGACAAGTGGTCAACCAGGAGGCACGGACTTTGGACCCGGAGTGGAGAGATCCAGCGGGCCGTGCGCAAAAGGGAAATAACGGTTCCCGGAAGCCCTATATAAGGCCGCAGAGCGCTGGCAGCTGGATCAGTCGATCACGAGGAGTCAAACCTTCAAGATCAGTTAAAGTACCAAGTGAACAGTCAGTCAAGCAAGTCATCTACGAGGGAGCTACAACCGAGCGAGTCGTCGGAAACAGCGCCGTGGGAAGCATACAAGGAGTAAGATCGCCACGTCGAGACGTTCGGGATTGGGACATCAGGTATCTCCGAATTGAGACACAAGTGGCTGAGTTCCGGAAGGCATCACACGGCTAAGTCAAGGCGTTTGTTTTCCAACTTTGTCACGACCACACCCTGACGAGTCGCCCTGCGGGTCTGTCAGAGACAAGCGGAAGAGGCCTACGACGAAGAACCGTCAGCTTGGGGAGGAAAGTAGTCTGAGACCCAGCGTACCTTTCCCGACCAAGCAGGAGCGGTAGATCGATTTGCGGTTTCAAGAGGCGGTCGCCTGGAAAGCCCTGCGATTACCGGCGAAGTTCCCGAACAGCAACCGCCCAACTCCCCGAGTGCCAGAACGCCAAGCTACGGGTCAGGAGACAGCGCAGAGGACATCGGCAGCGACGCCAGCAGACATTTCCGGCAGCCACGTTACCATCGCCGCGCGGAGCTCATTGAGGAGCGCAGGAGCGTCGCGGATGTCAAGCATTAGGGTGAAGCCGGGTGAAACGTTCGTCTGCGCTAGGCGTAAAGCAAAGTGAACTGCTGGGCAGCTACCTCGCGGCAGCCTTGACTGTCAGCGCGATCTGAGCAAGAAACTAGCGGGACCGTACGGGACAGAGCAAGGGACAGGTATTGCCTCGAAAGGCGTCGGCCTGGAGAGCAAGGCTTGTTCACCCTAGTCTGAGAACGGTGACGCTTCCCTAAGCCCACAAGGCCGAACTCTCTGCGAGTCTAAGGCGCAACAAGCGACCCCGAGGCAGCGCGTAGGCAAGCAAGCAGAGGCGGCCACTACGAGCGTCCCGAGACCCAGGAGCCAAACGGAAGCCGAGTCAACGCGTCGACAAGCCAGAAAGAGGAGCACCAGCAGCCAGCGGAACCAGAGCAAGGAGATACCGAAGCCAGCCCAGCCACACACCCGCTGTACTAATACCACGAGAATAAATCCCACTGTTGCCATTTGAACCCCTTTGTTTTTTCACTGATCTACGGGGCAGTCACGTCATATAAATTTGGTGGGACGAACACACAATCTTCTGAGCTAGCCGCACGAATCTCGTAGCGAGCAGACACAAAATCAGTTCGTTACATCTGGCGCCCAACGTGATTGTCCCAACAGTGAGAACAGCACAATAAAAATGGGAAAGAAGTGGATTTACCGCCTTAAGAAGGAAGACTTCGCCCATGTCGCACAGAGGCTTAATGTCGCCCTGGTGGGCAGGCTAGACGACATGAGGAAGGCACTATCGGAATATTACTTAGAAACAGAGAACGATCCACAACTCGTCGACATCTGGGCCGAGCTGGAGGCAACATACCACGACAGAGCCGGCCCAAGCATTACGTTAACGAACGCCGAAGGGGGCAACCTGGTGGCAAGCCTGAGCATTGACAACATGCAAAAAGAGGCCCACAGAAGAGAATCAAGACAAGATAAGAAAACAGCAGCGCTGACCCCGAGACCAAGCCAGTTGGACTATGCAAAGGTCGCTAAACAGGTCCACGAACGGTCGTTCAGGTTCGACGGGGCGGAAAAACCATTCGAGTTCCTGGAGCAGGTAGAATGGTCCGCCACACATATTTTCTGCCAAGAGATTTCTTCACCAGGCTGGCGGACCAGGTCCGGCAAAGGAAGCAAGACTTCAGCGAGTCGTTCAAGGACTACATGATCGACATGCAGACGATGGTGAGGCCACTTAACTATTCTACGAAAGGGACGTTAAGGGTCATTAAAGAGAACTGCACCCCAAGCCTACTGATTTTCTTAAGAGCATACAAAGTGTCGGACATGGACACGCTAATGATCCTAGCCGATGAGTACGAAGAACTTGAAAAGGAACGGGAAGTTTTCGCACAGGAGAACAAGTTCTCAAGGACCAAGTCTGCGTCACCAACACAGGTGGCATGCAAAAGATGCGAGGAGACAGATAACCAGGACACACGAGGAAACGACCAATGGTCACCACCACACCAAGCCAGACGACAGCAGGCAACAGACGCACCACGCGGAGGCCATTGGGCACCACCCCCACAGCAACAGAGACAGCCAAACAATACCTTGTGGAGGCCGCCAAGCAACACACAGAGGCCACAAGATGCCACCCATATCACAGACCCGCAGGAGGCCTGTCTTAATTGCGGTGGGAAAGGACACTGGGCTAGAGGATGTCGAAACCAGCGGCTGTTGTTTTGCTGGATATGCGGCAAGGTGGGTGTTGGGAGCGTCGATTGCTGCCAACGATCGGGAAATGGCCAGCGATCTCAGCCGCAGAGAGGCGAGCGGGGATCGCACAATGCCACCTCTCCAAACTAACGGGAAAGCTAATCGAGGAGGAGCAGCAGTTGTCCGCAGCTGTGATGATTGGTGGGAACAGCTATAAAGTCACAATCGACACCGGAGCAACGGCAAGCTTCGTTAGCGAAGAATTGGCGGACAATATTGCTGCTCTAGGAAAGATTACCAGGACGAGACGAAGTTAGGCAAGTTAGGTTGGCAGATGGAAGGTGCGGCGGAATTGATGCGCAGCTCGAGGTGGGGTCAAATTCAGCAACAAACAAGTGACAATGAGTCTGTTGATTTTACCCGGAGTAGTGGATCCATTAGTGTTGGGATGGAACTTCCTGAAACAAGTCGGAACCGAGATAAGGTGTGCTGGACACGAGATAATAATACCAGCCAGGAACCGACACAATGGATGGCTCGAGGAGAAGCTATCAGTAGCAGTCGTTCAACAAGTAAACGAGTTGGACGATACAACAGCGTTCCTTGAAGCAGAGCTGGCAGACTTCAGCACAATGATGGGAACATCAAATATGGCGGAACACCAGATCAGAATGAAGGATGACAAGCCAATCAAGCAGAGATGCTACCCCAAGAACCCAAAAATTCAAGGGGAAATCAACGCAAAGGTGGACGAGCTTCTCGAAATGGGGTTCATAGAGCATTCAAAGAGCCCATACAGCTCCCCCATCGTGATGGTAAAAAAGAAGACAGACAAGTGGAGACTGTGTGTCGACTTCAGACAGATCAACGCAAAGTCAGTGAAGGATGCCTACACGGTGCCCCGCATAAACTACATCCTAGTTCAACTAAGGGAAGCGCGGTACATCAGCAGTTTGGACCTGAAGGATGGATACTGGCAGATCCCACAGGAAGAGAGTAGCAGGCAATATACGGCGTTCACGGTACCAGGCAAAGGTCTGTTTCAGTGGAGGGTAATGCCGTTCGGACTTCACTCGGCGTCGGCAACGTTTTAGCGAGTTTTGGACCAAGTAATTGGCCCCGAGATGTCACCTCACGCATTCGCTTACCAGGATGACATAATAGTGATCGGTCGCACGCTGGAAGAACACAAAAGAAACCTGAGAGAAGTGTTCCGGCGTCTAAAGAAGGCAAACTTGAGGCTGAATCCAGAAAAATACCAATTCTTTAAAAAGGAACTGCTGTACCTGGGACATCGAGTGACTAGCGAGGGAATAGGAACAGATCCAGAAAAAGTAGCCGCCATCGCCGAACTGGAACCGCCATCGACCGTCAAAGAGCTCCGGCAATACCTAGGAGTAGCGTCGTGGTACCGCCGATTTGTACCAGATTTTTCCAGAATCGTGAAACCCCTGAACGACCTGCTGCGCAAAGGCAGTAAGTGGGAGTGGACACCAGAGCACCAGATGGCGTTTGAGGAAGTAAAGGCAAAACTCGTGGTAGATCCGGTGCTAGCATGCCCGGACTTCAGTAGAACTTTCATCCTGCAAACAGACGCCAGCGACTACGGCATCGGAGCAATTCTGACCCAGGACACCGAAAAGGGCGAAAGAGTAATCTTCTATTCGAGCCGAACGCTGAAATGATAAGGACCCAACCGCAGAAGTACCTGGACTATGTTATTGATGGTGAGACACTGTGCAGAAACATACCTCACCGAGCAGGCAGTGAAGACGTCGCGTCATGGAAGATGTGCGTCTCAAAGTCGCTACGAGAACCACGACGGGAGGGAGAACCACGACGCACCGTCTGCGGGACACGTAGGAAGCCGGAGGACAATTGCACGGTTGGCAGCCCGATACTACTGGCCAGGGGAGGAAAGTAGTCTGAGACCCAGCGTACCTTGCCCGACCAAGCAGGAGCGGTAGATCGATTTGCGGTTTCAAGTTCCCGAACAGCAACCGCCCAACTCCCCGAGTGCCAGAACGCCAAGCTACGGGTCAGGAGACAGCGCAGAGGACATCGGCAGCGACGCCAGCAGACATTTCCGGCAGCCACGTTACCATCGCCGCGCGGAGCTCATTGAGGAGCGCAGGAGCGTCGCGGATGTCAAGCATTAGGGTGAAGCCGGGTGAAACGTTCGTCTGCGCTAGGCGTAAAGCAAAGTGAACTGCTGGGCAGCTACCTCGCGGCAGCCTTGACTGTCAGCGCGATCTGAGCAAGAAACTAGCGGGACCGTACGGGACAGAGCAAGGGACAGGTATTGCCTCGAAAGGCGTCGGCCTGGAGAGCAAGGCTTGTTCACCCTAGTCTGAGAACGGTGACGCTTCCCTAAGCCCACAAGGCCGAACTCTCTGCGAGTCTAAGGCGCAACAAGCGACCCCGAGGCAGCGCGTAGGCAAGCAAGCAGAGGCGGCCACTACGAGCGTCCCGAGACCCAGGAGCCAAACGGAAGCCGAGTCAACGCGTCGACAAGCCAGAAAGAGGAGCACCAGCAGCCAGCGGAACCAGAGCAAGGAGATACCGAAGCCAGCCCAGCCACACACCCGCTGTACTAATACCACGAGAATAAATCCCACTGTTGCCATTTGAACCCCTTTGTTTTTTCACTGATCTACGGGGCAGTCACGTCATATAAATTTGGTGGGACGAACACACAATCTTCTGAGCTAGCCGCACGAATCTCGTAGCGAGCAGACACAAAATCAGTTCGTTACATCTGGCGCCCAACGTGATTGTCCCAACAGTGAGAACAGCACAATAAAAATGGGAAAGAAGTGGATTTACCGCCTTAAGAAGGAAGACTTTGCCCATGTCGCACAGAGGCTTAATGTCGCCCTGGAGGGCAGGCTAGACGACATGAGGAAGGCACTATCGGAATATTACTTAGAAACAGAGAACGATCCACAACTCGTCGACATCTGGGCCGAGCTGGAGGCAACATACCACGACAGAGCCGGCCCAAGCATTACGTTAACGAACGCCGAAGGGGGCAACCTGGTGGCAAGCCTGAGCATTGACAACATGCAAAAAGAGGCCCACAGAAGAGAATCAAGACAAGATAAGAAAACAGCAGCGCTGACCCCGAGACCAAGCCAGTTGGACTATGCAAAGGTCGCTAAACAGGTCCACGAATGGTCGTTCAGGTTCGACGGGGCGGAAAAACCATTCGAGTTCCTGGAGCAGGTAGAATGGTCCGCCACACATATTTTCTGCCAAGAGATTTCTTCACCAGGCTGGCGGACCAGGTCCGGCAAAGGAAGCAAGGCTTCAGCGAGTCGTTCAAGGACTACATGATCGCTATGCAGACGATGGTGCGGCCACTTAACTATTCTACGAAAGGGACGTTAAGGGTCATTAAAGAGAACTGCACCCCAAGCCTACTGATTTTCTTAAGAGCATACAAAGTGTCGGACATGGACACGCTAATGATCCTAGCCGATGAGTACGAAGAACTTGAAAAGGAACGGGAAGTTTTCGCACAGGAGAACAAGTTCTCAAAGACCAAGTCTGCGTCACCAACACAGGTGGCATGCAAAAGATGCGAGGAGACAGATAACCAGGACACACGAGGAAACGACCAATGGTCACCACCACACCAAGCCAGACGACAGCAGGCAACAGACGCACCACGCGGAGGCCATTGGGCACCACCCCCACAGCAACAGAGACAGCCAAACAATACCTTGTGGAGGCCGCCAAGCAACACACAGAGGCCACAAGATGCCACCCATATCACAGACCCGCAGGAGGCCTGTCTTAATTGCGGTGGGAACGGACACTGGGCTAGAGGATGTCGAAACCAGCGGCTGTTGTTTTGCTGGATATGCGGCAAGGTGGGTGTTGGGAGCGTCGATTGCTGCCAACGATCGGGAAATGGCCAGCGATCTCAGCCGCAGAGAGGCGAGCGGGGATCGCACAATGCCACCTCTCCAAACTAACGGGAAAGCTAATCGAGGAGGAGCAGCAGTTGTCCGCAGCTGTGATGATTGGTGGGAACAGCTATAAAGTCACAATCGACACCGGAGCAACGGCAAGCTTCGTTAGCGAAGAATTGGCGGACAATATTGCTGCTCTAGGAAAGATTACCAGGACGAGACGAAGTTAGGCAAGTTAGGTTGGCAGATGGAAGGTGCGGCGGAATTGATGCGCAGCTCGAGGTGGGGGTCAAATTCAGCAACAAACAAGTGACAATGAGTCTGTTGATTTTACCCGGAGTAGTGGATCCATTAGTGTTGGGATGGAACTTCCTGAAACAAGTCGGAACCGAGATAAGGTGTGCTGGACACGAGATAATAATACCAGCCAGGAACCGACACAATGGATGGCTCGAGGAGAAGCTATCAGTAGCAGTCGTTCAACAAGTAAACGAGTTGGACGATACAACAGCGTTCCTTGAAGCAGAGCTGGCAGACTTCAGCACAATGACGGGAACATCAAATATGGCGGAACACCAGATCAGAATGAAGGATGACAAGCCAATCAAGCAGAGATGCTACCCCAAGAACCCAAAAATTCAAGGGGAAATCAACGCAAAGGTGGACGAGCTTCTCGAAATGGGGTTCATAGAGCATTCAAAGAGCCCATACAGCTCCCCCATCGTGATGGTAAAAAAGAAGACAGACAAGTGGAGACTGTGTGTCGACTTCAGACAGATCAACGCAAAGTCAGTGAAGGATGCCTACACGGTGCCCCGCATAAACTACATCCTAGATCAACTAAGGGAAGCGCGGTACATCAGCAGTTTGGACCTGAAGGATGGATACTGGCAGATCCCACAGAAAGAGAGTAGCAGGCAATATACGGCGTTCACGGTACCAGGCAAAGGTCTGTTTCAGTGGAGGGTAATGCCGTTCGGACTTCACTCGGCGTCGGCAACGTTTTGGCGAGTTTTGGACCAAGTAATTGGCCCCGAGATGTCACCTCACGCATTCGCTTACCAGGATGATCGGTCGCACGCTGGAAGAACACAAAAGAAACCTGAGAGAAGTGTTCCGGCGTCTAAAGAAGGCAAACTTGAGGCTGAATCCAGAAAAATACCAATTCTTTAAAAAGGAACTGCTGTACCTGGGACATCGAGTGACTAGCGAGGGAATAGGAACAGATCCAGAAAAAGTAGCCGCCATCGCCGAACTGGAACCGCCATCGACCGTCAAAGAGCTCCGGCAATACCTAGGAGTAGCGTCGTGGTACCGCCGATTTGTACCAGATTTTTCCAGAATCGTGAAACCCCTGAACGACCTGCTGCGCAAAGGCAGTAAGTGGGAGTGGACACTAGAGCACCAGATGGCGTTTGAGGAAGTAAAGGCAAAACTCGTGGTAGATCCGGTGCTAGCATGCCCGGACTTCAGTAGAACTTTCATCCTGCAAACAGACGCCAGCGACTACGGCATCGGAGCAATTCTGACCCAGGACACCGAAAAGGGCGAAAGAGTAATCTTCTATTCGAGCCGAACGCTGAAATGATAAGGACCCAACCGCAGAAGTACCTGGACTATGTTATTGATGGTGAGACACTGTACAGAAACATACCTCAGCAGGCAGTGAAGACGTCGCGTCATGGAAGATGTGCGTCTCAAAGTCGCTACGAGAACCACGACGGGAGGGAGAACCACGACGCACCGTCTGCGGGACACGTAGGAAGCCGGAGGACAATTGCACGGTTGGCAGCCCGATACTACTGGCCAGGCATGCATAGAGACACTCGAGCCCACGTAAGAAAATGCGAGATTTGCATGCGGTTTAAGCCCAATCAGATGCAGGCGGCCGGGAAGATGTTGACCCAAGTGCCGCAGGAACCATGGGCCATGGTTTGTGCAGACTTCGTTGGACCCCTACCAAGATCTAAGCACGGGAACCAGATGCTGCTGGTCATGATAGACAGATTTTCGAAATGGAAGGAACTGGTGCCCCTGCGCAGCGCGACAGCAGAGTCGCTCAAGAAGGCGTTTAGGGAGCGCATAATCGCAAGGTACGGGGTCCCGAAGGTGGTCATAACGGACAACGGAGTGCAGTTTGCAAGCCGTATCTTCAAGAGTTTTCTGGCTGAGATGGGTATCAGACAACAGTTCACCGCACCATACACACCACAAGAGAATCCGACCGAACGAGCGAACAGAACGGTCAAGACCATGATTGCTCAGTTCGCAGGGCAGGATCAGAGAAACTGGGACGAGAAGTGGCCGGAGATTATGCTAGCAGTGAACACGAGCACATCGGAATCCACCGGCCATACACCGGCGTTTCTTACCCAGGGCAGGGAACCACGTCTACCCAGCAGCCTATATGATAAGGAAACCCTAGGCACTGGACAAGCTACGAAGACACCTGAGGAAAACGCCAACAAACTGAAGGAGGTATTCGAGATCGTACTGCGAAATATGGAAAAGGCGTCCCAGGACCAAGTCAGACACTATAATCTGAGAAGAAGGCAATGGTCACCAGCGGTGGGCGACATAGTGTGGGCCAAGGAACATCACCTGTCCAAAGCGGCTGAAAGAATCGCTGCAAAACTAGCCCCGAGGTATGATGGCCCTTACCAGGTTGTGGGTTTCGTCTCTCCAGTGATCTGTAAAATTCGCCACACACAGTCGAAGAAAGAAAGGAAGGTTCACGTTGGCGAGCTCAAGCAACAACAAAACGAGCAGACAGCAGAAACGTCAGATGTCTAACAACAGGTACGAGGCGACAGGATTAGGCGTCAGGCCGAAGCGAGAGTCATCCATACGCCACACGGAAAGGACAATCAGGATAGCACAAGGACATGGATAAGGATTTCACGTTGATCCAGACTGCGAGGCCGCAGGATTATGCGTCAGGCCTACGCGAGAATCATCCACACGCCACGCAGAAAGGTCAACCATAAGGATTGGTCACAAGGACGTGGATAAGGATGGTTGGTGATCCCAACCGCAAGGCAACAGGATTCAGCGTCGGGCAGTTGCCAGAGTCATCCGCGATCACGCCAGGCGGAAGGGACACTCACAAAACGGCGCAAGGATACGAGTAACGTGTAGGGATCCACCGCCAAGGCATGAGGTTTCAGCGTCGGGCGCGAACCAGAGTCAACTGTTTACGCCACGTAGAAGAGAGTATGCGCGGAGGGAGCCAAGCAACAGGCACACACCGTAGCATCCGGAGATTCTTTACGGAAGGGGTCGGACGAACTCGTCTAGTTGTTACCCGAGGAAAGGGGGAAAACGGTGCAGAATCAGATCTACACCGTAGCCAGCTGGTAACAAAAAACGGAAACATGCAGTGCACCAACCGTTAGCAGGGGAAAAAAAACACGGGAAAACCCTGAAAGGAAAGAAAAGTAAATGCCGGTTCAACCAAAAGTGCAACTCACCACGGGCAGAAAAGCTCTGCTGCAAAAGAAGGCAAAACGTTATTCAAGGCCGCTGGGGCCATTGTACTTGGGGTTAAGAACAACGAACGGCATAGGCTGGAAGGAGCTGGGAAAATAAAATAGAAAGGAGAAGTCAGCCAGAAGCTGTGCGGGCAGATCAAAAGTTGCAAAATCACCACGAGCCAGGGAAGGGGGCGCCTCGATAGGCGGTCGATTGGCACTAGACGATAAAGCGATCGATGGTAATATCGGTGCACGAAAATGGTAATATCGGCCAAAGGTGGAAATATCGCAACGAGCAGGTGGCAACGCCGCACCGTCGGTATCGATATGCAAATAAACATCGATCACGAACGAATGAGCAGCAAGCTGGGGATCGATAGCCCATGAGTATCGATGTCCCAGTGGAGTCAGGAAGAATATCGGCGCGGGAGATTCAAGTTGCTACGAGGAGGATGACCAGCGCTGTAGAAACTCAACGGAGTTAAGAGCGTCGAGGGAGCATCGAGGGAGCAACAAGGGAGCGCCGCGGGAATCACAAAGACTCGAAGCAAGGAAACGCCGGAGACTAAGAACAAGTTTTAAATGTTTCCCGAAGTAAGAAGGGAATGTGAGGAGTAGAATAACTCCCCACAAATAGAAGCAGCAGCAGATGGCCGGCCGCGTAGTAACGGCTCGGCGAGGAGAGTTTGGAAACTTGGATGGAGAACGAGAGAGTTTGGAGACCAAGGATGGAGATCAGGAGAGTTTGTAGACCAAGGAGCGGAGAATGAGAGAATGGAGACTTGGCAGGCAGAGCAAGAGTGCCGTGTGCAAAAGGGGATAACGGAACTCCACCAGACCTTGGACTCTGCCATGAACTTTGGACTTGGAGAAGAAGTGCCACATTTCGGCAGTGGAGCGGCACACAAGCGTGCCACAAGCATCACGGGAATCAGCGGGACGGCAGCTGTGGGCAGAGCATCGGTTGGAAGCGGTACGTGAGGGACAAGGAGGCACGGACTTTGGACCCGGAGTGCAGAGATCCAGCGGGCCGTGCGCCAAAGGGAAATAACGGTTCCCGGAGGCCCTATATAAGGCCGCAGAGCGCTGGCAGCTGGATCAGTCGATCACGAGGAGTCAAACCTTCAAGATCAGTTAAAGTACCAAGTGAACAGTCAGTCAAGCAAGTTATCTACGAGGGAGCCACAACCGAGCGAGTCGTCGGAAACAGCGCCGTGGGAAGCATACAAGGAGCAAGATCGCCACGTCGAGACGTTCGGGATTGGGACATCAGGAATCTCCGAATTGAGACACAAGTGGCTGAGTTCCGGAAGGCATCACACGGCTGTCAAGGCGTTTGTTTTCCAACTTTGTCACGACCACACCCTGGCGAGTCGCCCGGCGGGTCTGTCAGAGACAAGCAAAAGAGGCCTACGACGAAGACAAGCATTAGGGTGAAGCCGGGTGAAACGTTCGTCTGCGCTAGGCGTAAAGCAAAGTGAACTGCTAGGCAGCTTCCTCGCGGCAGCCTTGACTGTCAGCGCGATCTGAGCAAGAAGCCAGCAGGACCGTCCGGGACAGAGCAAGGGACAGGTATTGCCTCGAAAGGCGTCGGCCTGGAGAGCAAGGCTTGTTCACCCTAGTCTGAGAACGGTGACGCTTCCCTAAGCCCACAAGGCCGAACTCTCTGCGAGTCTAAGGCGCAACAAGTGACCCCGAGGCAGCGCGTCGGCAAGCAAGCAGAGGCGGCCACTACGAGCGTCTCGAGACCCAGGACCCAAGCGGAAGCCGAGTCAACGCGTCGACAAGCCAGAAAGAGGAGCACCAGCAGCCGGCGGAACCAGAGCAAGGAGATACCGAAGCCAGCCCAGCCACACACCCGCTGTACTAATACCACGAGAATAAATCCCACTGTTGCCATTTGAACCCCGTTGTTTTCTCACTGATCTACGGGGCAGCCACGTCATATAAATATGGTGGGACGAACACACAATCTTCTGAGCTAGCCGCACGAATCTCGTAGCGAGCAGACAGAAAATCAGTTCGTTACAAAGTACTTCGATATGCTAAAGGTCGGGGTAGCGACTGCGGTTTATTTCAGTTTGCGACAGAATTACAACTTACTTAATCCTAAGTAAAATATGCGCTGCTGAGCACAGTGGAGAAGAGAGCGGTGCAATGGTACAGATGCGCCGTACAATGGACCTGAACACAGCTAAAGGGAGATGGAGATATATTAGCAGCAAAGCGAGATTTTAAAGCGCCAACTTCACGCGATTTCAATATATGGTAACATGGGCGGCAGACAGATTTAAGCTATATGGGTGTTTGTGGGCTTTAGAGTGGGTGTGGCATATTCGCGTAACAGACTTGCGCTAAGGAATCTGTTTGTGCCTAACCGAAGTAGACACCTGCAGGACGATCGCGTCGCGGCAATAGTAACGATGGTTACTGCAATGCCGGACCACAGGCGATGCTGAACTGCGCTGAGGTTGAGCTAACGTGGTTAGCTGCTAGTTGAGATAGTGTATTACGAGCCCTATTCCTAGAGGTAGGAAGTAGAACCACGGAGTTATGAGGTGTGTTGATAACTGATTTATTCTTCATTTGATACCTGCTTATATTCTACTTAGAACACGGAAGCTTAGTGTAATGGTTAGTGAAAGAAGCTATATTCTAAAGTAGGTCAGGGAATTATGATTACGGTAGCAGTTGCGTAGTTGGCTCGGCTGACACCGCAAATGTGCTGACTGCATTGGCGGGTCAGCGTATCGTTGTGACGGTGAGATGGTGAGTTAGTGAGACATATGATATAATATGCTGACCAGCAATTCTCATCTGCAGTGAGTGCTACTGAACGCCTGGTACTGTTCCCAATTTGGCTACTGCTTGATTTGTTGGGTGTGGTCATGTTGAGTACCTTTGGGTACGAACATTCTCCCCCCCATTGAGGGGTACCCTCAATTAAAGGCGTGATGTCGGTCAGCCCTTGGCCGAATTGTATAGAAAGCACCTAACAAATCATTGACCACGGGGGATCTTTCCTTCAACTGCGGCGGTTCCTGTTTGTGATTCAGGTCCTTCACATCTTCTTGATGCTGCTGAACACTCCCCTTTGCGATAAAATTTACATTACCGTGGGGACTAAAATTGTGCCCTCGTAGAATTTGATCATTTGGCACGTCTATGGTATGTGGACGTTCTGCAACAAAACTAAGATCTTTCTTGGTTAAGTTTAGAAATGTTGAACCAAAGTCAGCCTTCTTGTAGGTTTTGAATTGATGAGACGTCGGTTCTATATTCATCGGATTTTTATCTTTCGTTGGCTCATAAGCAGCGTTCGGTCCTGCAAAATCATCTCTGTTTTCTATTAGATTGGGGTTGATTTCCGTATCAGAAGAGGTTTCTTTATTGAGATAACCTGTGATTACATAACCAAGCCTTGTGCCTTGTGCCAAAGGTTTATTAGGTCCTAGTTCAAGAAGTTCACCGGTAATTACACGAGCAAATACTTCAGCCCCTAAAGTTAGGTCAATGGGTCCTGGTTGCCGAAAGTCAGGATCTGCTAACGGCAGTCCCTCGGGAATATTAAGATCGGTTGTAATCGGTACTGACGGTTGGTCTGTAATGACTGTGGGCATAATAAATACCTCTAATAGTTTTTCAAACCCTGATGTACAGGATGAGAGCTTTAGTGTTGATCTAATTGCTGTTGATATCTTTCCTCCGATTCCAGATATTTCAATCGGTGACCTTTGTTTAAGAGATAGCAGATCTGCCATTCTCCTTGAAATAAGATTCACTTGTGATCCACCATCTATTACAGCGCGACATGTTTGTAATTGACCGTTTGGCCCTTGTAATGAGACCTTGGCGGTCGCGAGCAAAGTATATCCTCCTTCGTGGTCGTAGCCTGCAACGGTTACTGCGCCGGCCACTGGATTGCTAGTCGGTCCTTGGTGTAACAGTGAATGATGCCGTTGCTGGCAGATTCGACAAGTGGTCGGTGATCCACAGTTTTCAACCTTATGAGCTGTAGACAAACAATTTGTGCATGCTCCTACTTGAATAATGGCTTGGCGCCGTGTTTTGGGGTCCATTTCCTGGAAACGGCTGCATGCTCTAATATGATGTGGTCCTAGATGACAAATCTTACAGCTCTCTTCGTTGTGAACTGACTGATAGCGGAGTGTTGCTGTGGGTTGAGCGCTTATCGTCTCCAGCATGCAAGCGCGCCGCTCAATAAAAGTCAGTACACTCCATAACGTTGGAATTTCCGTTGGTGCATCCGCTGAATTTTCAAGAGCAGCTAGAGACTGCTGGTCTAGTTTTCTTCTGATAAGAAAACATAGGATTGGATCCCAGGATTTTGTGCTGATATCAAGGTTTTTAAGAGTACTCATTGAATTTTTTATAGTGTCATGCAAGGCCCTTAGTTGGCGCGAGGAGCCGTCTATAGGCTTATGGTCAATAATTTTTGCAATGGCGGCGAATACTAGTATTTTTCCGTTCTGGTACCTGGCCTTTAAACGCAACCAGGTGTCGTCATAGCCACCCTGTGAGAAGGCTGTGTCTGTCAAGACGTTTCTCGCTTCACCACGAAGCGAACTCTGTAGAATATGTAGTTTTTGACTGGCCGAATATGGTTTGTTATGTACCAATTCCACAAAGAGATCATGGAACCGTGGCCAGTCTAGATACTCGCCGTTGAACTCCGGAATGCTAATTGGCGGAAGTGCCAAGTTAAGGCTCATTGGCGCGTCGTTTTCTCGTAGCAGGTTCATTTCGTATTCCTCGTATAATGTGTGGAATTGGGCTAGCTCTGCTTCTGCCAGAGCTGCGGCCCCAGGTGTGCTATCCAATTCGTCGTGGGCTTGCCTTAGTAACGCCCAATGGAGATCCAGGTGCCTTTGTAGGGCTGGGGTGACAGTTGGGGCGTTCGAGGCTAATGTTAATGATGACTCCAATTCGTTGCATCTTCTCTGCAACTGACGGATCACCGTGTCAATTGGGGAATCTCCTTTGACTTGATCTCTTGTTGTGATCTTGATGTTGGCCGAAGTTCGTCTGGGGGCTTTCGGAAGCCCGATTCCAGTCGGCATGTTGTCCAGAAAGATATTCTGATATTTTTCGACCAGCTCTTTAAGTGCTACTAGTCGTGAAGAGTACTCACTTCCAGTGGGTAGTGCCGCTTGCTGGACCTCTTCATCTAGGTCGCAAAACTGCTGCCAGAGATCGTTTAACTGAGTTAGTTTACCGGAATAATATCCGTCTCGGTGGCGTCGGTCGGCAGAATCCTTGCCATAATTCTTAATGAGCTGTTGGATTTTCCCTTGTAGCTCGTTTTGGGTGTCTAGTAATCGATTGTGTAAATCGATTCTTGTGTGACTTGTTTCCTCAATGAATGAAGTAGACATATTGTGTGTCTTGGAAACAAAGAATCTTGTGAAGCTGGATGAAGTTGAGTATCCTGTGAAGCTGGATGAAGCTGAGTATCCTGTTAAGCTGGATGAAGCTGAAGTTCCTGTGACGCTGGAAGAAGAAGCGTATCCTGTGAAGCTGGATGAAGCTGAAGTTCCTGTGACGCTGGAAGAAGAAGCGAATCCTGTGAAGCTGGATTAAGCTGAAGTTCCTGTGACGCTGGAAGAAGAAGCGTATCCTGTGAAGCTGGATAAAGCTGAAGTTCCTGTGACGCTGGAAGACGAAGCGTATCCTGTGAAGCTGGATTAAGCTGAAGTTCCTGTGACGCTGGAAGAAGAAGCGAATCCTGTGAAGCTGGATTAAGCTGAAGTTCCTGTGACGCTGGAAGACGAAGCGTATCCTGTGAAGCTGGATGAAGCTGAAGTTCCTTTAGTGGGAAGGGGGTTGCTTGAGTGTGATCCTTTGTTGTTAAAGGATCACGTCGGGGTCACCAATGTTTGTGCCTAACCGAAGTAGACACCTGCAGGACGATCGCGTCGCGGCAATAGTAACGATGGTTACTGCAATGCCGGACCACAGGCGATGCTGAACTGCGCTGAGGTTGAGCTAACGTGGTTAGCTGCTAGTTGAGATAGTGTATTACGAGCCCTATTCCTAGAGGTAGGAAGTAGAACCACGGAGTTATGAGGTGTGTTGATAACTGATTTATTCTTCATTTGATACCTGCTTATATTCTACTTAGAACACGGAAGCTTAGTGTAATGGTTAGTGAAAGAAGCTATATTCTAAAGTAGGTCAGGGAATTATGATTACGGTAGCAGTTGCGTAGTTGGCTCGGCTGACACCGCAAATGTGCTGACTGCATTGGCGGGTCAGCGTATCGTTGTGACGGTGAGATGGTGAGTTAGTGAGACATATGATATAATATGCTGACCAGCAATTCTCATCTGCAGTGAGTGCTACTGAACGCCTGGTACTGTTCCCAATTTGGCTACTGCTTGATTTGTTGGGTGTGGTCATGTTGAGTACCTTTGGGTACGAACAGAATCTTAATCTGAGATCTGAACTTTGAAGCTCTTATAGTTGCCGGGATCACAGCGTTCTAACGGACAAGAATATATATACTTTATGGGGTCGGATACGCTTCCTTCTACATATTACATACCCTTCCGCGAATACAGTATATCCTTTCTTTTTAATGCCAGTTTTGGTATTGTTGCAAATGTAGTTGAAAGCGATTGACAAACCTCAATTACCCATACTAATTAATTCAAACCCTATAACCAAGTTTATACAAACCAAGCTGGGGCACTAGCATCCCACAGCGCACCAAGGTCTGACACAACAAGCCATACTTCCTTCCCAAACATTTCAGATATTCCAAAGCAATTTTTATACCCGTTACTCGTAGAGTAAAAGGGTATACTAGATTCGTCGGAAAGTATGTAACAGGCAGAAGGAAGCGTTTCCGATCCCATAAAGTATATATATTCTTGATCAGGATCACTAGCCGAGTCGATCTAGCCATGTCCGTCTGTCTGTCTGTCCGGATGAACGCTGAGATCTTGGAAACTTTGAGAGCTAGGCTATTGAGATTTGGCGTGCAGATTCCTGAGCTTCTTACGCAGCGCAAGTTTGTTTCAGTAGAGTGCCACGCCCACTCTAACGCCCACAAACCGCCCAAAACTGTGGCATCTACAGTTTTGATGCTAGAGTACAAATTTAAACTGAAATGAATTTTTCTTATCAATACCTATCAATTGACCCAAAAAAAAGTTTGCCACGCCCACTTTAACGCCCACAAACCGCCCACAAACTTCAAAACATCGTTAGTATGAACGCGGATATCTCGGAAACTATCAAAGATAGAGTATTGGGATTTCAGATTTAGATTCCGTAGCCTTGTACGCAGCGCAAGTTTTTTATGCGAATATGCCACGCCCACTCTTACGCCCACAAACCGCCCAAGCCTGTGGTGCCCACAATTTTTATGCTAGATAGAAAATTTTAACTGAAATGTATTGGTCTCATCAATACCTATCGATTGAAAAATGTTGCCACGCCCACTCTAACGCCCATAACGCTTAAATCTGTCTACCGCCGGTAGGTGGCGCATTTCAATCTCGCTTTGCTGCTTGCATATCTCCATTTCCCTTTGGTTCCTTTAGCTGAGTAACGGGTATCTGATAGTCGAGGTACTCGACTATAGCGTTCTTCCTTGTTTTTCACTGGACACACTTAAAACAGCAAGCCAAGATGCAAAAATAGATTGGTCCATGGGAATATACGTGAAAGTAATATTTATCAATTAGCGACACAGGCGGTAAATACAATAAGACCATTCATTAAATTGATTTGGTACAGTAGTCCTTGGGAATATGCGCAAAATTCAAAATCATCAATAACCGACACAGGCGGTAAATAAAATAAAGTCACAAGTTTTTCTTCCTCTGAGCTTTAAGACCCACTTCTAACACTCCAGTCTGGGCAGTCCTGGAAAAGTTTGGTCAGTCCGAGGAAAAAAAGAATAGATTAGAATTAGATTAGAACAGATTATAGGAAACTCACGCAGGTGTGTTGTTGCACAACTTGGAGACAAGAAATATTTCACGATCTTAACGTCATTTTCACCAAATTGCACTGAAAGACACGGGTATAGCTTTCTGCAGACGGCGGAAAATATGAATTTAGGGTTCCGTTCGGCCAAAAAAAATCTATCCATTTTTCAAACAGCTTTAGATGGCATATTGAGAGAATACAAAGAGAAAATTTGCAATTTATGTCATTGTAGTCCTTACCAAAAATGAGGTGGAGCACAGCCAATATCTTGAAAAGGTATTTTAAACCTCACAAAACGTGTGGGCCCTTCAACGTTTAAGACTTTAGCTTTACGGGCTTTATCTTTACTCCGATGTAGTAATATACACTGAGAACCATCCCCTGTGTTATTCAAATAGCATAATTAACCATAACGCAAATCCAAAACAAGTGCGTTATCCCGAACCCCCGGGGAAATTAATTCGATCAGCTCCTCAGCAAAAGTCTATAACGATGTAGCCTCGTCATTCAAGCTCATATGGTCCGTTCTGTACAAACCAATCAGATTTCACACAAAATATATTTCTGTACATATACTATTTGGTAAATAAGTATACAGGATCCGACGGGAAAAAAAATTTATACCCGTTACTCGTAAAGTAAAAGGGTATACTAGATTCGTCGGAAAGTATGTAACAGGCAGAAGGAAGCGTTTCCGACCCCATAAAGTATATATATTCTTGATCAGGATCACTAGCCGAGTCGATCTAGCCATGTCAGTCTGTCCGTCTGTATCGGAAACTATGGGAGCTAGGCTATTGAGATTTGGCTTGCAGATTCCTGATCTTCTTACGCAGCGCAAGTTTGTTTCAGTAGAGTGCCACGCCCACTCTAACGCCCACAAACCACCAAAAACGGTGGGTCCTACAGTTTTGATGCTAGAGTAAAAATGTAAACTGAATTAAATTGTTCTCATCAATACCTATCGATTGACATAAAAACAAATGCTTGCCACGTCCACTCTAACGCCCACAAACCGCCCTCAAACTTCAAAAAATCGTAAGTACTATATGAACGCGGATATCTCGGGAACTATCAAAGATAGAGAATTGGGATTTCAGATTATGATTCCGTAGCCTTGTACGCAGCGCAAGTTTGTTATTCGAATATGCGACGCCCACTGTAACGCCCACAAACCGCCCAAACCTGTGGCGCCCACAATTTTCATGCTAGATAAAAATTAACTGAAATGTATTGGTCTCGTCAATACCTATCGATTATCCAAAAAAAAATGTTGCCACGCCGACTCTAACGCCCATAACGCTTAAGTCTGTCTACCGCCGGTAGGTGGCGCATTTCAATCTCGCTTTGCTGCTTGCATATCTCCATTTCCCTTTGGTCCCTTTAGCTGAGTAACTGGTATCTGATAGTCGAGGTACTCGACTATAGCGTTCTTCCTTGTTTTAGTTTAAATTTTTAAAAAAATTGTTTAAAGGCGAAAATTTTTAAAAATAACACTCTGCTTGAACATACTTATCTCTTGTTGTTGTTATCCGATTGGCTTCGAATATTTTGTATTTATTATTATTTTTATTGCAAGAGAAAGATAATGTTTAGAAACATGCATTTAAGCCATATTTTTCTTTTTTTCATAAAAATTTTTTCCGACATTCTCAACTTCAAAAAATCATAAAAAATATGAGCAAAATAAGTTTTGTAAAATTCTTTTTGCAGTAACTATTATTTTTGCTTGAAGAAACTTTTTACATCAAAAAATTTAAGTTTTCAAGACGAGGAAAAAAGTTTAAAATGTAGATTTTCACACAAATTCGTCGTTTTCAATTTGTACTGAATGGGTTACGAAAAGTATTGTATCATTCAAACGGCATTACCTTTTTATTGATGCCAAAGTTTACAAGAAGTAAGTTCAAATTATGAGTATATTTAACTTTTGTTTCGTCAAAATACTTAAGCCGTCCAGTGTATATACCTTGTAAGGATGCTTTCTCGGCCGGGATGCAGATCTCAGTCGGATCCAGAGTCCTTTACAAGAAAATTTGTAAGTCACCGAAACGCCGGACTAGAGGGTTCCACTCCACTGGGGAACGGGTAACTTTGAGGGGAGTCTTCACCAGATGTCCTTATTTACGTCGAAGAAAAGCAGATGACGTTGGTTATGCAGAGTCCGATTCCTGGGCTGCGACCTAACGGGCTGGCCGGAAAATCCACCGGGCTGGACCTTCGGGCGAGGCCAATCCGGGAGATTACTTGGCGGGCGTAAGTGTCGGGTTTCGCGTCGGAGGCGAAAAATCCTCCGGGCTGGACCTTCGGGCGAGGCCAAGCCGGGAGATTACTTGGCGGGCGTAAGTCAGCACGAGGGCGGGGCCGCGCACGAGCCCCAGGATGGCGAAGGAGCTAGGATTGTGGATACGGCGGGAAGGGTGTCCACGCACGAATCCCAAAAACTACGGAGGCGGCGGGAAAACTAGGATTGCGGATACGGCGGGAAGGGTGTCACGCACGAATCCCAAAACTACGGGGGAGGCAGGAAAACTAGGCTTGTGGATACGGCGGGAAGGGTGTCCACGCACGAATCCCAAAAACTACGGAGGCGGCGGGAAAACTACTGGACCGGACGGGAAGGGGGTCCACATCCAGGTCCGAAGCAGCGGTGTGAGCGTGGTAAAGTTAGGTTAGCTTTGGTACCTGGCTACGAGAAGGAAACACACGATCGAGAGATGCAATTAGATATTCTTCACCGTTTATTCAATTTGTCCTCACTCGGGTCCTCTACACCGTTTTGAACACATGAGAATCTGATCGTACTAACCTTAGCTGACTTGCTTATATATATGTGTGTCTTGTAATCGTTCGCGTGGCCCCTCCGTAGAACTTGATCGCCTCCGGTTGGCGATCTCGAGGAGCACGCGTGACTTTCGAAACCTCGCTAAGCCGTGTCCGAATCACACGTCTTTTCCGTTCCGCGATCCCGAGAGAAGAGACCCGCCACGATCGTCGCGCGACCCTCACTCATCTTCCGGCCTTTTCCTCTATTCGGGATTTATAGTATTTTCCTACTACTGGTATTTTAGCTCCTTTGCTTTTCTAGTATTTAACATGTCTTGATGAACTATCGGTTGGAGGACCTGTATGCAAGACCCCCGATCCAGGGGTAAGTTCGTCGTACAACATCGCTGGCAGGCGTAACTCCCGTCCCTGAGTGAGAAATGCGGGAGTATAGCCCGTCGAATCCGATATGCTACTATTGATAGCGAGGGAAATCTCCGGCAACATACTATCCCAAGAACTTTGGTCGTCTTCCAACAGCTGAGATATCAGCGTCTTCACAGTACGGTTGGTCCTCTCGGTGGGATTCTCCTGCGGACAATACGGAGCCGTGTACTGGACTTCCACGCCGAGTTTAGTAAAGTAGTCTTTTAGGGCCCGACTTGTGAACTGGGTTCCATTGTCGCACACGAACTTCCGGGGGACGCCCACTCGCCCGAGTATGCGTTCCCGAAACGCTTTCTGTACCACAGCGGCGGTGGCTTTCCGGAGTGGGATCAACTCTACCCATTTGGAGAACACGTCGTGGAAAACAAGAAGCATAGAGTTTCCCTGTTTCGAACGGGGCAGTGGACCCACGAAGTCGGCACAAAGAATGTCAAAGGGTTCGCTTACGACGCGGGTTAGCATTTTCCCTGCTGCTTTGGTCTGAACGGTCTTAAATTTCTGGCACGACTCGCAATGTCGAACATGGTGTTTTGCGTCGCGGTACATGCCGGGCCAGAAATATCTTTGTGACAGGCGATTAATCGTCTTTCGGACCCCCAAGTGTCCTGCGGGGAATTATGACACTCGTATAAGACGCGGGCTCTATGAGGAGTGGGCACACAGAGTTTCCACGGTAAGTAGTCCTCGTCGTCAGCTCGGTAACCCATATTCCTGTACAGCTGGTCGTTCTCTAGCGTATAGTCCGTGAACTTCTCAGGCTCGTCGAGTACCTTGTTTTTCATCTTACCGATCCACTCGCAGTGGTCCTCGAGCTCGACAGCGCCTTGAAGTACCTTACAGGGCTGTCGCGAAAGTGTATCGGCCACGACATTCAGCTTCCCTCGTCGGTAGCGCACGTCGAATTGGAACTGTTGCAGTTCTAAAGCCCAGCGCGCTATTCGGCCGGAAGGACTCTCGATAGAACTTAACCATTTGAGAGCCAAGTGGTCGGTAATGACTTCGAATCGGTAGCCCTCCAAGTAACACCGCATCTTCCTGATGGCCCAGATGACGGCCAGGCACTCTTTCTCTGTCGTCGTATAGTTATGTTCCGCAGGAGTTAGTCGGCGGCTAGCGTATGCGATGACCTTCTCTTGACCCTCGATGTCCTGAGATAGCACCGCTCCCAAACCGACGTCACTCGCGTCAGTCTGTAAAACAAACTTCTGGTCGAAATCCGGACAACCCAACACGGGGGCGGTAGTGAGGCATCTTCTAATCTCTTCCAAGGCGGTTTGCTGTTCTGGTCCCCAGGTCCACTTCTGACCTTTCTTCAGTAGGGAGGTCACTGGTTGTACGATGGTCGCGAAGCTAGGGACGAACCTCCGATACCATGAGGCCATCCCGATCCATTGGCGGAGTTCCTTCAGGTTGGTGGGGGTCTTCAACCCATTAATCGGGGACACCTTTTCGGGGTCAGTCTGAATCCCTTCACCACTGATCACATGACCGAGGTAAACCAGTTTTTGCTTGAAGCAAGTACACTTCTTTGGATTTATCCTCAAATTTGCCGCCCGCAATCTGCGGAACACTTCGACGAGGTTAACGAAGTGTTGTTCCTCCGTAGCGCTAATGACAATAATGTCATCTAAATAAGCGAAGGCGACCGGCTCCATCTCCGCCCCGATTACGCTATCCAGAGCACGTTGGAACGTGACACTGGCGGAGTGCAGACCAAAGGGCATTACCTTCCATTGGTATAGTCCCCGACCTGGAACGGTGAAGGCCGTGTATTGGCGACTACCCCTGGCCATGGGTATTTGCCAATAGCCGTTTTTCAGATCCAACGTAGAGATGTACCGTGCGTGACGCAACTTCTCCAGGATGTGATTGATCCTCGGGACCAGATAGGCGTCGGGCACCGAGTGTGAGTTCAACTGTCGGTAGTCAACGCACATGCGCCAATCGCCAGCCTTTTTCTTCACCAAAACGATTGGTGCGCTGTGTGGGCTCCTGGAAGGCTCGATGAGATAGACAAATTAAAAAGTTTAAGAATGGGTTTGCAAATAGTTCGGGCACAAAACTTAAGCACACACCCATGGAGTCCATCTGGCCCGGAGAATAGGTTGGCGTTATAGTTTCTAAGTCACTTAAGAGAGAACTTTCGGTGATTAGAGGAGAAAAAATCAAATTGCCCTGTTTAAGTGATTAGGGTAGCTAGTATTAGAACAAGAAACAGAACTATAAGTAGATTGGAAGAATTCAGCAAATAAATCGATGGCAATGCTGAAGACCTTTGCTAAGCATTGAAGAAGTTATAAAACTGCCTCGGATCCTTTGAAATTCAAATTTACATCGGTTCAAATACATGGAATAGCAGTGACTGTTAAGTACGTTAAAATTAGTACGAGCCACCACATATCTTGAGTTTATATCTTGTTGAGTTTATTAAAGTCGCATTTACGAAAGCATCTACTTTTAGTTGGAGAAAGTAAAGGAGAGAGGGTATCAACACAGGGAAGACAAATTGTAAGTTCCAATGTGGGATGATACCGGTCTTCTGGCACAACTAGTGGGTCAATTCTAGATACCGTGACTTCAGACGGGTCTAAAAAAATTAAATATCTAGTTGTCTGTTTAGAGAATTGCTTATTAAGCTTACTTTCTGTAATGATAATTCTAACAGACCGTCAACGAAGTCATGGTCAGATAAAGGGGTAGAGACACGCGAGTCAGTGGAAGGGGACCAAGAAATGTCAGGGAGATTGAAATCACCCAAAACAATCAAAAGATCCCATTCGGAAAGATGAGATAGAACAGTTTTTATTGCAGCCAAATGTTGCTCATAAATTGTTAAGTCGGATCCAGGTGGAATATAAGAACAAGTTACATAAATAGAAAAAGATTTCAAAGAGACTTTAACACCAACGAATTCTAAGTCATTGGGATTAAGAAAGTATTTTCTCTCCGATGTTAAAGTAGAGGTAACGGCAATCAGCACCCCAATTGATGAAATACGCTTTCAAGGAAACCTTTGTTTTCCGGTAAGGTACATCTCCCTGATTAAGAAAAGGGCACTTAATATTTTTTCTATGGTACCAATTTTTTTTTAAGTGTAAAAAACGTTTTTCGCACTTTTTTATTTTCTAACTTGATCTATTACATTAAACCATCAACCAACATCATCAAATTATCGACCAATAATATACAAAACTCGAGGACAACATCAAAACCATCAACCAACAACATCAAACCATCAATCGATAATATCAAAAACTAAAGAAGAGACAACTGGAGAATACATCAAATCTATTACATGGTAAACTTATTTCGACAACAATATTAAGAGAGCATGGCAAACAAATAAAAATGCAGTGAGTAGAGTGGAATGTGTGGAAAAAGAAGCGGTGTGGTGCAACGCATTAAAAACAGAAAGGCAAAGTTGCTAAAATTATAAAATGGTGAAAAAATGAGTTGGAATACATCGGTGAAGCTCCACGCTAAGCTAGACCACGAAAAACAACTATTATTAGCGAAAAAATCAGAAAAGGGAACCGCGCACACTACCACGTACACTGCAATATCAAATGCCAATAATATAATTAAAATACAACCTCTTCAGAAAAAAGAATTCCCGGCACTAAAAAAGGAGTGTCCAAGGGATTGCTAAGGCCCACTGTACTCGCCGCACTGCGAGAACACATGTACCGCCCGTGGAGTAAATCACAAACAGCAACAGCAATAAAAACAACCAGCACCGTCACCTCCACAGTCAATAAGCCGGCCTAAGGAACCGATAGCACCACCAAGGGTGCAGAAGCCGGCACCACTACAAAGAGTGCAGGAACCGACAGCTCTACTTAGAGCGCACAACCAAAACAGAATTTGTTTCTATTCTCTTTCAAATAAATGCACTGATATACATACAAAATTATAACAAAAGAAGGAAGAACGCTATAGTCGAGTACCTCGACTACCAGATACCCGTTACTCAGCTAAAGGGACCAAAGGGAAATGGAGGTATGCAAGCAGCTAATCGATATTGAAATGCGCCACCTACTGGCGGTAGACAGATTTAAGCGTTATGGGCGTTAGAGTGAGCGTGGCAACATTTTTTTGGATCAATCGATAGGTATTGACGAGACCAATAAATTTCTGTTGAAATTTTATATCTAGCATGAAAATTGTGGGCGCCGCAGGCTTGGGCGGTTTGTGGGCGTTAGAGTGGGCGTGGCATACTCGCGTGACAAACTTGCGCTGCGTACAAGGCTACGAAATCTAAATCTGAGATCCCAATTCTCAATCTTTGATACTTTCCGAGATATCCACGTTCATATTTACGATTTTTTGAAGTTTGTGGGCGGTTTGTGGGCGTTAAAGTGGGCGTGGCAAAATATTTTAGGTCAATCGATAGGCATTGATGAGAACAATACATTTCAGTTAAAATTTTTATTCTAGCATCAAAACTGTGGGAGCCACAGTTTTGGGCGGTTTGTGGGCGTTAGAGTGGGCGTGGCACTCTACTGAAACAAACTTACGCTGCGTAAAAAGCTCAGGAATCTGCACGCCAAATCTCAATAGCCTAGCTCTTATAGTTTCTGAGATCTCAGCGTTCATTGGAACAGACAGACAGACGGTCAGACGGACAGACGGACAGGGCTAGATCAACTCGGCTAGTGATCCTGATCAAGAATATATATAACTTATGGGGTCGGAAACGCTTCCTTCTGCCTGTTACATACTTTCCGACGAATCTAGTATACCCTTTTACTCTACGAGTAACGGGTATAAAAATAATTTTGTGCAATGTAAAATTGAGCAACATTAAAGTTGCCCGATTAGAGTGGGGCCTGTAAAGTCACGCAAAAAACTAGGTTGGTAAAACCGGTATTAAATAAATATATATATATATATTAAACATATGATAGTAACAAAATCACCAAATCAATCCAAGATATCTCTTAAAGTGCTTTCCCAAACATGGGTTTATTAGATTCAAAGACGGTAGACTCCACCGCAAACGTAATAAGCAAAGTAAAGGTGGAAACACCTGATTTAAAAATAGATAATATTCTGTTAATTATAATTATAATACTGATGTGCATAAACGCATTCATAAAAATATAAAAAGAGAACAATATATAGAAGAAAAACAAGGAAGAACGCTATAGTCGAGTACCTCGACTATTAGATACCCGTTACTCAGCTTAAGGGACCAAAGGGAAATGGAGATATGCAAGCAGCAAAGCGAGATTGAAATGCGCCACCTATCGGCGGTAGACAGATTTAAGCGTTATGGGCGTTAGAGTGGGCGTGGCAAATTTTTTTTTTGGTCAATCGATAGGTTTTGACGAGACCAATACAGTTCAGTTAAAATTTTGTATCTAGCATGAAATTTGTGGGCGCCACAGGCTTGGGCGGTTTGTGGGCGTTAGAGTGGGCGTGGCATATTTCCGTAACAAACTTGCGCTGCGCACAAGGCTACGGAATCTAAATCTGAGATCCCAGTTCTCTATCCTTGATAGTTTCCGAGATATCCACGTTCATACTTACGATTTTTTGAAGTTTGTGGGCGGTTTGTGGGCGTAAAAGTGGGCGTGGCAAACCTTTTTTGGGGTCAATCGATAGGTATTGATGAGAACAATACATTTCAGTTAAAATTTTTATTCTAGCATTAAAACTGTAGGAGCCACAGTTTTGGGCGGTTTGTGGGCGTTAGAGTGGGCGTGGCACTCTACTGAAACAAACTTGCGCTGCGTAAGAAGCTCAGGAATCTGCACGCCAAATCTCAATAGCCTAGCTCTCATAGTTTCCGAGATCTCAGCGTTCATCCGGACAGACAGACGGACAGACGGACATGGCTAGATCGACTCGGCTAGTGATCCTGATCAAGAATATATATACTTTATGGGGTCGGAAACGCTTCCTTCTGCCTGTTACATACTTTCCGACGAATATAGTATACCCTTTTACTCTACGAGTAACGGGTATAAATATATAAGCAGAGCTAACGATCTAGACAAGATCAAGAAATATAAGTAAAAGAACATTTTGTTATGTTGAAAAAGCTAAATATATAAACTCAAACTCAAAGTTTCTGAAGGCATTTTCCATTTCTGCCACTGACAATAGCCATGTCAGTCAGCGTAAAAAAGTGAAGAAACCATTGGCTCCAGCTTCTTCAATTGGTTGTAAAACCAACCATGCAGACCTGGTACCCCCGCACCAGTTTATAATGCCGCCAGGAACCGGGCAAAGAATCACAGGAACAAGAGGCAAATAGTTGGTCAAGCTCCTAGTTGTAACCGACTCGAAGTTGTTCCGAGCAATAAATTCCTTCATATTGGTAGATTCAGAGCGCACGTAAAATCAAATTCTGTGTGTGAATATGTTGCAAGTAAGCTAGGCGTGGATACCGCCACTATAATCTGCAAGCCTTTAGTCAAAAATGGTGTAGATGTTGCTACATTGGAATTCGTCAATTTTAAATTAGGAATACCTAAGCAGCACTTTCAGACTGTGTTTAGTAATGCATTCTGGTCCAATGCAGTAGATTCATCCACAGGGAAAGACCGATTGTTGATGGGAACGTTAAGGATTTGCACAATCATGAAACATCGGACTCAAAAAAGTTTTTATGATCCTCTTCCTCATCTTCATGCTACTTATTCGCAATGTCAACGTCCACTGGTTTCGATATCTTTAGCTGCTACCATTACTCACTCATACGCCGCTCCCAGTGCACTCACCAGATTCCATCAAGATTTCCGCTCTAAGCGCGCTCTTCGGAGATGTGCACTCATCACAATCAAAGCAACAACAACATCAGCTGGAGTTGTCGTTGTCTGTTTCGCGCTCTCTGGAGAGTTGCTCTCATATTTCATAAAGATTCCCGCTCTAAGCGCGCTCATCGGAGTTGTGCGCTCATCACCGTCAAACAAACAACAACGTCAGCTGGAGTTGTCGTTGTCTGTTTTGAGCGACATTTGTCAACCGCTGGCCGATGAGGCGCATTATATTCCATCACGCTTCTCGCTCTGAGCGCGCTCTTCGAAGTTGAGCGCTCATCACAATCGAACCAACAACAACGTCAGCTGAAGTTGTCGGTGTCTGATTTGTGTTACGTTCGTCAAATGCTCTCAAAAACCCAACGGCTTGAGCTTTCGAAATTTTCTTTGAGTGATACTCGTGATCACAATATCATTGCCTTATCAGCGCTCTCCTCTCTGACGCTTCGAAATTGATTGGATTTTCATCGACTGCTTTGTGTGGCTCTTCTCGATGGCTGCATCAACAACAACATTGCCCTCCTCTTCTCAACTTGGATAGATATGCTCTTTTAACGGCGCCATTGCCATCGCTCTTAAGAACTAGTTGCTCTTTACTAAAAGTATCTATCCAACTTCAGGAATTCATCGATCCTAGTCTGCATGATAAAATTCGTATCAAAGTCACTACATTACTGAAGGCGATCTGATGGCCTACAACATTGGGAAAGCAAGAACAAATACTTCCTACGGCATTGGACTATGATGCCTTAAATGAGAATCCGGAGGTTGTTGATCGTGCTATTGTGACAGCCAAACTAAAAGTTTATTTTCAAAACATCTCTGGTATGCGGACAATAGCGGAGCAAGTATACCATGCCACATCCCAATGCGAGTTTGATAATATAGTTTTAGTTGAAACTTGGCTACACATAAACTTTTACTCAAATGAATTCTTCGACTGCACTTTATACCATGTGTTACGCAAAGACAGAGATAGCACGAAAAGGGTGTGGTGTTATTGTTGCTGTTCGCTGCAATTTGCGCTGCTTGTCAATTGGTCTTCTCATTGAAGATACCCTTCTTGATCAAGTTGCGGTGTCGATAATAGGAGAATCGGAATCGCTGCAAATAGTGGTGTCATACATACCACCGAATGGTTCATATAAACTTTAAAAGGCTCATCTGGACAACATTATCGACATCTACAATAATCTGCAGGACCATCATCATATATGTGTGATTGATATCTCAGATATGTGTGATTAATCTATCATCCTTCGTTTGGTCTCAGGATCCGGAGCATCATTCTTCACTGCCAAGCAACATACATCAACCACACAAGATTCTTTTCATCGATGATTTTTTCAGTGTTGGCTTAATACAAGTCAATAATATACTCAATAACTTACATAAAATTTTAGACTAAGTATTTGTTAGCGCTGATATTAACTTTTCTTTAGTCCAATGCAATTCACCTATAAGCAATTGTGATATCCATCATAGGCCATTGCTACTAGGTATAAACTTTTACAGTTTTGCGCATTCAGCTGAATATTCTCCTAGATTTATTTTCAATGAAACCAGCCTTTGTTCCATCAGAAATGAGATCTCTGCCATTAACTGGGAGTTAGTTTTATCGCAGCTAATTTCTCTGTATAGAGACTTATCACAAGAGAAAAAAAAGTTAAAACGCTATAGTCGATGGCCACAACTTTTAGATACCCCTTACTAAGCTAAAGGGAGTGTGGTCACCACACAGACAGATTTAGCGTAAGGCGTGGCGTGATGAAAAAATAAAAGTTGCGCTGCGCAGGAAGCACGAACGATTCTTCGTATTTAGATAGGTATTTTAAAATAAATTTTATTTTAATTTACACTGAAACAAAAAGAAAATCAGAGTGCCAGAAAAACTTTTGCGTTATGAGCGTAAGTGGGCTTTAGAGTGGGAGTTGCACTCCGCTTAAACAAACTTGCGCTGCCTTAGAACCTCTAGAATCGGTTTGCCTTTTTCATCTTTCAAGCTTTTTTAGTTTCCAAAATCTCAGCGTTCAAGCAGACAGACGGACATGACCAGATCGATTTGGCTAGAGATCCTGATCAAGAATATATACACTTTATTATTTCGGAAACGATTCCTTTTACCTGTTTCTTACTTTCCGACAAATATAAAAAACTATTTTTCTTTACGAGTAACGGGTAGAATAAGGCAAGTAAAGTATCACAGAAATTTCGTATTGTGTTGGTGTAGTTTTAATAGCAGGATACAGCCTCAACGTCTCATAGCTATCCAATGGATTGTTTTCCCCTATGAAAAATACGAGTTTTTTTATTTTCATAAAAGATAAAAAAATATATAAAAATGAACATTTGGGAAATAGCAATTTACCTAGTGAATTGGATATTAAATTTTTTTTTATGTTACTCACTTCCCAGAAGTCGTCTAAGTCAGCTCGAAACTTCGTTTTTATCCAGACAGAAAATTTGTATACTATCTTAATTAATTTTTATAAGTATTACATTTTTTAAGTAGTTGATAATTGTCGGATGATGTGCTTCATCAATTTCTAGGTCCAAATCAGCATATTATTTATAGCACGTTTTTGGTTCAACGAAACCAAGTAGCACGCATCAAATTTCCTCACATTTATCAACAATGATTATAAGATTAATGAACACATACATTATCTTTTCAGGTACGTTCGTTGTATAAAACCTAACTTAATAAAACGTCCAAATAACTATAACCATTCATTAGTTCTTGATCAACTGAAATATCTTGGGGTTGTAGATATAATTCGAATAAGAAGAGAAGGATTTCCAATACATTTAAGTCATGAAGACTTTATAATTAAATATAAGTGTCTGATGAAAGATAAGTCTGTTAAATGCCCACATAAATATGTTACCGATATATTGGATACAGTTAACTTGCCAAAAACAGAATGGCAATTCGGAAAAAGCAAAATATTTCTGAGAAGTGTGTTACATCAACTATTGGAGAACAAACGTAAAGAAAAAGTTTATAAAAGTGCCGTTACTATTCAAAAATACTGGAAACGATTTTATTGCTTTAGTTCTTTTTTACGAATTAAACTTGCTGTTTTGAAAATACAGCATGCCTATAAAGGATGGAGACTAAGAATCGATTTTATAAGAATGAGGCGAAGTGCAATTGTCATACAAAGTCATCTGCGCGGAGTTTTTGCTAGAGAGGTAAGACTGTAATAACATATATTATAAGCGTGGATTATTATTGTCATAGAATTTTAATCATGTTCCTTTTTATTGCGATAACTTTAACTTAAATATGAAACTGAAAGGGATCGGAACAAATCCGTAGTCTGGTTTCAATTTCAAAGCATTTAAATTGAATAAACACACAGTTGCGTGCACCCAACTTTAGATTATTTCCAAAATTATTGAAATTCTTTAACAAACAAGAAAGAAAGTTAGCTTCGGCAAGCCGAAGCTTATATACCCTTGCAGCTATAATTATTAAGTTTAAAAACACTAAAAATGATATTCCCAACAGTATAAGATAATATGTCAAAAAACACCGAAGCTATAATTTGTTTCATATTATTTTCCTACCAATTTTCCGATCGTTCCTATGGCAGCTACATATATGATATAGTCGTCCGATTTTGATAAAATTAAATTCAACATTCAAAACTAATTAAAAAATGTTATTTCCAAGCGTAGGAGGTTGTATGTTAAAAAACACCGAAGCTATAATTTGTTTCATATTATTTTCCTACCAATTTTCCGATCGCTCCTATGGCAGCTATATGATATAGTCGTCCGATTTTGATAAAATTAAATTCGAAATTCAGAACTAATTAAAAAATATTATTTCCAAGCGTTGGAGGTTATATGTTGAAAAACACCGAAGCTATAATTTGTTTCATATTATTTTTCCACCAATTTTCCAATCGTTCCTATGGCAGCTATATAATATAGTCGTCCGATTTCGATAAAATTTAATTCAAAATTCAAAACTAATTAAAATATTTAATTTCCAAGCTTCGGAGGTTATATGCTAAAAAACACCAAAGATATAATTTTTTAAAATTTTTGTTTCCCATAATTCCTATGGGAGCTGTAAGATATAATTGTCCGATCCGGCTGGTTCCGATTTATATACTACCTGCAAAAGATATAAGACTTTTGGGAAAGTTTCATCCCGATAGCTTTAAAACTGAGAGACTAGTTTCCGTAGAAACGGACGGACTGACGGACAGACGGACATGGCTAGATCGACTCGTCTAGTTATGCTGATCAAGAATATATATACTTTATGGGGTCGGAAACGTCTCCTTCACTGCGTTGCAAACTTCTGACTGAAATTAATATTCCCTCTGCAAGGGTATAAAAAGTTGGCTGCGCAATGCCATCGGAACAAATATTAATCAGAAGGTGCAATGGGGGATGAGGTGAATATGACGATAAGGCCTGACTTCCCAATTTATCTCCACAAGTTTGGTCAGGACTCGGATTGCAACATGAGGCCTTTTGTTGTCATAATGGAAAAGAACTGCCTACAGTAGTATCTTTCACGGATGCAATCCAAATTTCGACGCCGGTTCCGCCCTTTCGTATGCCTGTTTCCACTTTCTTTTGAGTTGATCATTGTAATACAGGATTCACTTTTTATCACCAGTCACAACGTGCTTCCACAGTTGGTTTGAGCGTATGAAAAGCTTAAAAGACTTTCTGGAGAATACTTTGAAAAACATTAAAACCATTATTGGTGATATATATTCCCATTATCACTATTAGGACAAAAATATTAACAGCAACCCTCATAGTAACAAACAAATTAAAACACTAGCAACGCTATATATTAATGTCAGTTTTCTATGAGATCGAATATTTAAAAGCCGCATCTGAAGTTTAAGCGCATCATTATTTTTGAATATTCGGTAATGATGCTATCAGTCTAATCACACTATTCACACACTGCAGATTCAAAACTATCGTACGATCGAGTTCAAGAATAGGAGAGCTTTTGTTGCATCCCATGGTGGTTGTAAAAAATGTACGGAGGAGTAAGCCTAGGGTCGTCAGCTTCAACCTAAAAGGCAGCCGTATGACATTTCTGGCATAGGAAACGTTCGAACGCAGATGAGTTTCTGTTGTAAGTGACAAATTTTAGGTCAATCGATAGGTATTAACGAGACCACTACAGTTCAGTTCAAATTTTGTATCTAGCATGAAAATTGTGGGCGCCACATGCTTCGGCCGTTTGTGGGCGTTAGAGTGGGGGTGGCATATTCGCGTAACAAACTTGCGCTGCGCACAAGGCTACGGAACCTTAATCTGAGATCCCAATTCTCTATCCTTGATAGAGATATCCATGTTCATATTTACGATTTTTTTAAAGTTTGTAGGCGGTTTGTGGGCGTAAAAATGGGCGTGGCAAATTTTTTTTTATCAATCGATAGGTATTGACAAGACCAATACATTTCAGTTAAAATTTGTATTCTAGCATCAAAACTGTAGGAGCCACAGTTTTGGGCGGTTTGTGGGCGTGGACGTGGCAGTCTACTGAAACAAACTTGCGCTGCGTAAGAAGCTCAGGAATCTGCACTCCAAATCTGAATAGCCTAGCTTTCATAGTTTCCGAGATCTCAGCGTTCATCCGGACAGACGGACATGGCTAGATCGACTCGGCTAGTGATCCTGATCAAGAATATATATACTTTATCGGGTCGGAAACGCTTCCTTCTGCCTGTTACATACTTTCCGACGAATCTAGTATACCCTTTTACTCTACGAGTAACGGGTATAATTAGGGGCTAAAACTTCCTTGGACTAAGAAGCGCAAAATGTCAGAGAATATCATCAATCAGATTATCTTCATTATTATCATCTTCATTATTTTTTGAAACCTTAAGATAATTTCGATTCTTATTTGAATATACTGTAAGGAACCTGAGTGCCTCACAAATAACTAGAATTAAGTTTTTAATTGTTAAACAGGAAGCCAACTAGTGAATTACGGCCAAAACTGATGTAAGGAAAACCCATACGATAGTACTTTTAGTATTTACTCGATAAGCGATAACTCCCAACTTTTCACACGCAGACAGAGGAAACTGGACTGCAACTGAGACGTGAGGCAAGACGGTTGTATAGTCGAGTGCGCTCTGAATTTATCTCGTTTTAAAGTCAGTGTAGCGACGGTTGTTACCTAAAAAGTGTACTGTGTATAGTGCGAGACACTCCGGGACTAGAGGTACGTACCAGGGCTTTGTTCCGGCGGGGCCTCCGAACGTATCCCCAAGTCTTGGACTGGTGAGGCTGCTGTCGGTTCGTGGGCCAGGGGGGGGATCCTCTCCCGCGCCCTCGAGTGAGAGGCTTTCACCTCGAAAATCTCTCTCACGCGCACAGCATCCACAAGCTGCCACACGCGCGTTTTTCCCTCATCACTGCAAACAACAAAATCAGATGTTTACAGTGTTGAACAACGTCGGGGTTGGAGCTTAACAGCGTGGATCCCCGCGCTTAACAGCACATAGTGTTGGAAAGCGCCATTAACGCGGGCCCTGTCTAAGTTTTTTTAATTTTAAATATTCGAAATTCTTCAAGTTCTGGCACCGGGATTCAGGGACGGCAAAAGGCAGAAGGCCAAGGATCGGGCTAAATTCCAACCCCTCCGCCGCGGTGGTGCATATCAAAAGGGGCACTGGGGACCGAAAAGGGGCGGTATATCCCCCATCGTAAGCCTAGGGGAAATCTGTGGCCAGCGCGGGAGCCTCCCTCGAACAAACCGGGTAGCCCGAGATGGAGGAGACTGAAAACCCTTTCGCGGGCAGACCAGTGGTGGCAAGATCTCCCCGCCAGCCGAGGGAAGATGGGACCGATGGAGTTGCAGCGGCATTCAAGAAGGGCAGCAAGCTCGCCCGCTCGCCGGCACCTTGGACAACTCAAGTCGATGAGCTGACCGTAGACACCGAGGAAGCTAAGGAAACCCCTAAGAGGACGCGTGATCCTGCAGGCCCAGCTAACTCGCAGAGGACAACGCCGGCCAAAAGGAGCAAGGTCTCCCACGAGGCAACCTGCCTGGAGGATCTCTTGGAGCTGGGGAAGCTTCTGCAGGAGGTATCCACCAAGATGATGGATAAGACGGCGCGCCACATAACTGTCGAAGGCGCTTCACACGAACATCCTAGAGGCGAACAGAGAGGGCGGCAAGGACGACAACATCAGGGTGAATGGGCAAGATGCTGCAATTGTGTGCGCGAAATGCTCTCGAAGCCTGCAGAGCGCCGACAAAGAACAGCAGACAACGCCTGTCTGGAGGAGAGATTCTGCAGCGCAAACGGAGCCTTGGCGAAGGATAAGCCAGCCGACTGTGGCTGGTGGATCCGCGGCCCAAGTGGCCCCACCATCCACGCGCCCAACGCAGCAGAAAAGTGCCAAAGCTCCCAGGAGCACCCGAAAGAACCCGCCAAAAGGGCCACAAGAGAGAGATGCGACGCACGCTGGCGCCAGTAAGACTGTGAGCCCCGCAATTCCGGTCGCTGAGTGGGAGGTGGTCAAGAAAAAGCCGAGGGCCACGCGTCGCGCCAGACCCGACGCCGTCGTTGTCCAGGCGAGCGGGAAATCGTACAGCGAGGTGTTAGCCATGGTGACTCGAAGGGAAGATAAACAGCTGTCGGACTTGGGAAGCTGTGTATCCAAGGTACGCCGCACCATTAACGGCAGCCTACTGCTCGAGGGGGCCAAAGGCAGCGCTGAAAGTGCAGAAGCCATGAAGGAGAGCATTGCGAGGGTGTTAGGCGACGCAGCGTCAGTGCGAGCCATGTCGGACGAGACCAAACTGCTCGTTCTGGAGATAAGAGACATCGACTCCATCGCGACGGAGCCGGAAATCTGCGCTGCGATTGCGAGCCAGTATGGTATCGACGCGGAGCGCATCAGAGTTCGGAGTCTGCGTCGAGGCTACGCGGAATCGCAGTTAGCTGTGATCAGTTTGCCCTACTCCCTGGGGAAAGCCGTCCTCCATCGAGGCGAGGTACGGATTGGATGGACCATCTGCAGGATCCGGGAAAGAACAGGCCCCCCAAGATGTTTCAAATGCTTGGAATCCGGGCATATTGCAGTAAACTGCTACAGCCTAGTGGACAGGAGCGATTGCTGCATGAGATGTGGTGAAAAAGGGCACAAGGCAGCCAAGTGCAGCAAGAAGCCTTCATGCTTATTCTGCTCTGCGGCAGGAAGAAAGGAGACCAGGCACCAGGCAGGAAGCAGACTCTGCCCAGCCACAACCAGCGGGACAGAGAGACCTCGGCAGTCATGCAATTGATTCAGCTAAATCTGAACCATTGTAGGGCCGCGCAGGACCTCCTGAAGCAGACGGTGCGCGAGCTGGGTTCTGAGGTGGCGATACTCAGTGAGCCCTACAGAGTGGAAAACAGCAGCGATTGGGTCACGGATCGCACAGGCAAAGCGGCACTGTGGCTCTGCGGCGTGAGTGTTCCACCGATGCGGGACACGAGGGCAGTAGAGGGATTTGTCCGAGCGAACGTAGGCGGCACATGGATCTACAGCTGCTACCTGGCCCCCAGTCTATCACTGACGTCCTTTAGCAGGATCCTGGACGAGCTGATCAGCGACCTGAGAGGAAGGAGCAACGTGGTGATCGGTGGCGACTTTAACGCCTGGGCCGAGGAATGGGGCTCCCTCTATACCAACGCCAGGGGGCGGACCATCCTTGAACCAATTGCGTCACTGGACATCGTCCTGTTGAACGAGGGCTCCCAGCACACCTTCAACAGAGCTGGGGCCGGTTCAATCATAGACCTATCGTTCGCGAGCAGCTCGTTATCCCGTAGCACACGCTGGAGGATAGGCGAGGTGTTCACGGCCAGCCAGCTCGGCAGATGTTGCAGCGAACAAATTGGCAGCCAGACTGGAGGAAGCCTGTGACCAAAGCATGCAGCAGCGTAAGACCTTTCGGAAGCACCACGCGCCAGTGTACTGGTGGAGCGAGGAAATCGCTAGCTTGCGCAGGACCTGCCTTCGAGTTAGGAGGTTAGTCCAAAGGGCGAGAGGCACCGCAAACCTTTCTGCCAGCAACTCTAGCTTCAAGAGTGCAAAGAAGGCACTCAAACTGGCGATTCGGGACAGCAAGAGGGAGAGCTACCTCAAGCTCTGTGACGAGCTGGTGGTCAAGCGTGTGAGTGCCAGCAACAGGTCGCCTACTGACTCGGCGGTCCTGGAAGGCATTGTCCGAGTGCTGTTTCCAGAGGGTCGCCGCCATTGCATCCCCCGATGGACGCGACAAATTGGGAGCCAGATATGTCCGGTCACGGAGACGGAACTATTGTCTGTGGCAAGGAACCTGAAGAGCAGGAAGGCACCCGGGCCGGATTTGGTCCCGAACAGGGCTGTGAAGACCCTGCTATCCCTCCATCCGGGCGCGGTAGCATCGCTCTACAACACGTGCCTGCTGGAAGGGACCTTCCCCGACAGGTGGAAGCGCCAAAAACTTCTGCTCCTGCCGAAGCCAGGGAAACCAGCGGGCGAAGCTTCTTCCTATAGACCCATCTGCCTGCTGGACACTATAGGCAAGGTCTTCGAAAGGGTCATTGCTACAAGGCTTAACGCTGCTATGGAGGATGCCGGTGGACTGTCTTCCAACCAGTACGGTTTCCGGAAAGGGAAATCTACACTGGACGCGATAGAGAGGGTCACCAACATTGCTGCTAAAGCCATTGCGGGTACCAGATGGAAAGGTGGGACGAAAAAGTATTGTCTAGTGTTCACGCTGGACATACGGAACGCGTTCAACTCAGCCGATTGGGGAGGACTCTGGAGGCACTACGGTCCTTCAACATCCCGGATTACCTGCTGAATGTAGTGCACAGCTACCTCAGCAAAAGAGAACTGGTCCTAGATACCTCTGTGGGCCCCAGGACTTACGAGGTGACAGCCGGTGTTCCTCAGGGCTCGGTACTGGGCCCTCTGCATTGGAACACGATGTATGACGGTGTTCTGAAGCTCCCACTGCCGAGCAGCACCAACATTGTGGGCTTTGCGGATGATGTCGCGCTGGTTGTGGTGGCCAAGGAAGTTGCGACCGTGGAGGCAGCTGCAAACTGCGCAATTCGAGCAGTGGAGGAGTGGCTCGCAGTGGCGGGCCTAGAGCTGGCCTCATACAAAACTGAAGCGGTGCTGATTTCAAGCAGGAAAGCAGTGGAGTCGGCGCATATTCAGATCGGAGGGACAACGATAACTTCTCAGCGTGCCTTAAGGTACCTGGGAGTCATGCTGGACACCCGCCTCTCCTACCGCGAACACCTGGAGTTCGTAAACAAGAAAGCAAGAGAAACCACAGGATCGCTCTGCAGGATCCTGCTGAATACCAGGGGACCGAAGCAGGACAGACGCAGGCTCCTCGCGACTGTTGTCAAGTCGCAGTTGCTGTACGCTGCTCCAGTGTGGGCTGAGGCCACTGCTGTGAGCAGCTACATGCGAGGTGTCAACTCGACGTACCGCCTATGCGCCGTCAGAATTTCGAGTGCCTTCAGGACGATCTCGGACGACGCAGCCCTTGTCATCGAAGGCCAAGTTCCCCTGTGTGAACTGGTGCGGGAGGCCAAGGAGATTCGCGCGGCTCTAGCAGGCGAACAGGCGGACCGCAGTACCAAGACCGAGGTGAAGAGAAGGGCCAGGATGCAGAGCGTCGTCAACTGGCAGGCAGCCTGGGACATCTCCAGCAAAGGTCGCTGGACGCACCAGCTCATCCCCAGCATAGAGCCATGGCTAAATAGGAAGCACGGCCAGGTAGATTTTTACCTCACGAAGGCGCTGAGTGGACACGGCTGCTTCCGAAGCTTCCTTAAGCGCTTCGGGCACGACACGGAGGACGGTTGCCCAGAGTGCGGCAGTTGCATTGTCGAGGACGCTCAGCATGTCCTTTTTGAATGTCGCCGCTTTGGCTATGACCGCCAGATACTCATGGAGACCACCGAGGCAAGAGTTCGGCCAGAAACTTTTGTGCCCCTCATGCTGCTGAAGGAGGCGAATTGGGAAGCGACGGCAGCCTACGCAGCGAGCGTACTGCGAACGCTGCGTCGAAGCGACAACGAGAGGAGAGAAGCTACAGCCTAGGTGGCTACCATTGCGCGAAGCAATACCTTGCGGTGATACCGCGCAACCACGGCCCCCTACTCCTGTTCTTGAACTCACACACTTTTACTTGTATATAATTGTAGGGAATAAATGAATATAAAAAAAAAAAAACAGAGGAAACTCTACCCTGAAACTTGGCAAGCGCTAAGCCAAACCATAGGAGTGAGCGAGCGAAATCGATGATCGCGAGTTTAAATGGAGGAAAAGCTGAGTAAACGCAAGACCTGAAAAAAACCCAAAAGTCAGTGAGCAGCTGCCGATTGGCACTGATTAAATCACGATAAAAAAGTGTGTGTCAGGTGACCGTTTGGCGGCGCAAAGAGACAGCAGCAGAGACGAGCAAAGACCAGGACGAGGATTAGCGGAATAATGGACAGCGAGTGCAGCCGGAAAGACAAGGAACAGCAGGACAGGATTCCCGGCCCAGGACCAGCGGCGAGGAGCAATACCTGCAGGAGAGGAAAAGAGCGTGTGCGTGTGCGGAGAGGAGAAGCGGGTCAGTGCGTGGCCAGCAGGTGCTCCTAAAGCACAAGCGGCCGATTAATACCCAAGCCGGCGGTTCGCGGTAACGAACTCGTGCTTGAAAATTGTACCCCTGATCTTGACGCAGTCCTAGGTGAGGATTAGGTTAGAACGCCACCGATGTATGCTCCGAAACAAAATCAGCAAAGAAAGACTTTTGCGAACGTCCGCAAACGCTTGTCGACGGCTCGTTCAAAAGTACCTATAGGGTAGCAGGGGATGTAGAAAGAATCGACCAGCCACATGAAGCATGTAAGTAGAGATAATCAAGACGAACGACAATGCTTTTCGCAAATAAGTTGGGGAACGGCTAATAAACCCTGTCCTCGGGGGGCTACAAGTAGGTACCCCAAACTTTGTACATGGGGCTTAAGCATTTTTGATGTGATGATGGGAACGGACCCTTGTACCTTGTATGGCTGTCGAGGGAGGGATGGGGAAAAGCTCGAGGCCAGTAGAAGAGCATTAATACTTCCACAGCAACTCCTGCCAAAACCGCTCGGGCTACAGAGGGAGTTAGCATTTAACCATCGCCGAGTCAAGATCGATTAGCAAGCCTTCGCCAAGCAGAGTGCAGATCCTGTCGGCGTCGAGATCAGTTACGCGAGTCACTGCCTCTTTAAACTTCGCCAAGTTACCACCGGGTGTACGGTCACCAACGCAAGAATATAATAAAATTTCCTCTTTGATTTCTTTTGTTTTCGAACCTTTGGCATTTGGCTCTGTCAAGTATCGCGTGTGAAATCTCGAGATATTTCCGATGCGCCGGAGTTCCATTTTTGACCCTATTTAGGAATCCCGTATTGCAACCATGGGAGCACGTTGGATCTCATACCTTCGCAGAATGGAGCTCGGGGCTATCCCACTGGACACAACGGAAAAATACGAAGAAATATGGAGTCGGGTTGCCACGTTCAACAGCCGCGAGGATCATACGTCCGAAAATATGGGGCGACTTTAGGAATTGGAAGCCGAGATCCTCACCGCGCTGGAAATAAGCTGGAACCGATAACCCAGCACAGAACCGAATAAAACTACAGGTTCCACCATTAATGAACATTAAGAAGAAACTAGATATAGCCATGCCTACTGATACCTTCAGTGTCAGGCACGACATTTTTACCAGGAGGGAGAGGGAACCACCAACCCCAAGTACACTGAGCACAGGCCACTCTAACTCCATGATTATGCGAGAGCGAGAACCAGTATTATCTGCATTTATCCCAGAGACTAGAATTGGGAATCCTTTGGAGAATCGACACACAGTTCCGTATTTTCGACAGGTTTTAGGAATCCGCACCATGAACTGTTGTCGTCAAGCTAACCCGAAAAACGAGAGAGAGATCTTCGCCACTCCGGGGAGCGGACGGAGACTACCAGGAAAATCCCCGGAACTAAACGGTATCTTTCAAGTCCTGGACGGCCGCACTACCGCACAAGTGAGAATCTTGGGCCAAGTTTAAGCAAGCTCTCCTTAACTTTTTCTTGCCATTCAAGTATTTTCAGCGGCTTGAAGACGAAATACGCGCCAGATACCCGTGGGCCGAGAAATCCTTTAAGCAATATCTGGTTAACCCTCGACTGATAATGCACCGAGCTGGATACAATCCCACTCAGGAATTAGATCGGATCTATGATAGCCTACAACCGGAGTACCGGCTATTTACTAGGATACACGAGTTGGAGACTCTAGAGAAGTTAACCGAACTGGCCGTCAACTACTAGGTTATGCGGATCGGGATACTAACAACGACGCTAGGATTCTGACTGGGGCTCAGCCTCGTCCGCTCAAGTACACTGAGCACAGGCCACTTTAACTCCATGAAAATGCGAGAAAGAGAACCGGTATTATCGAATTTATACCAGATACTAGAATTGGGAATCCATTGTAGAATCGGCAAACAGTTCCGAATTTTCAACAGGCTTGTGGACATTGCTCAGCAAGGCCATTTCTCACGCGACTGTTACAATCCCAGGGTCATTGTACTCCTTACTCGTAGAGTAAAAAGGTATACTAGATTCGTCGGAAAGTATGTAACAGGCAGAAAGAAGCGTTTCCACCCCATAAAGTATATATATTCTTGATCAAGATCACTAGCCGAGTTGGTCTAGCCACGTCCGTCTGTCCGTCCGTCCGTCCGGATGAACGCTGAGATCTCGGAAACTATTAGAGCTAGGCTATTGGGATTTGGCATGCAGATTTCTGAGCTTCTTATTATTCTTATTATTATATTGAGATTGTGGGTAGCTGGCGCACTTAAATCTCGCTTTGCTGCTAGCATATCTCCATTTCCCTTTTGTCCATTTAGCTGAGTAACGGGTATCTGATAGTCGAAGTACTCAAATATAGCATTCTTCCTTGTTATACCCGTTACTCGTAGAGTAAAAGGGTATACTAGATTTGGCGGCAAGTATGTAACAGGCAGAAGGAAGCGTTTCCGACCCCATAAAGTATATATATTCTTGATCAGGACCTGTCCGTCTGACAGTCCGTCCGGATGAACGCTGAGATCTCGGAAACTATAAGAGCTTGCTATTGAGATTTGGCATGCAGACTCCTGAGCTTCTTACGCAGCGCAAGTTTGTTTCAGCAGCTTGCCACGCCCACTTTAACACCCACAAGCCGCCCAAAACTGTGGCTCCTACATTTTTGATGTTAGAGTAAAAATTTTAACTGAAATTAATTGTTCTCATCAATACCTATCGATTGACCCAAAAAAAGTTTGCCACGCCCACTTTACCGCCCATAAACTTCAAAAAATCGAAAATATGAACGCGGATATCTCGGAAAATATTAAAAGATAGAGAATTGGGATTTCAGATTTAAATTCCGTAGCCTTGAGCGCAGCGCAAGTTTGTTACGCGAATATACCACGCCCACTCTAACGCCCACAAACCGCCCCAGCCTGTGGCCCCTACAATTTTCATGCTAGAAAGAAAAATTTAGCTGAAATGTATTATTCTCGTCTCTACCTATCGATTGACCCAAAAAAAGTTTGCCACGCCCACTCGAACGCCCAAAACGCTTAAATCTTTCTACCGCCCACATAAACATATATTGAGATCAGGGGTAGGTGGCGCATTTCAGTCTCGCTTTGCTGCTTGCCTATCTCCATTTTCCATTTTTCCCTTTAGCTGAGTAACGGGTAACTGATAGTCGAGGTACTCAAGTATAGCGTTCTTCTTTGTTTTCTGTTGAATTTGCGGATACCTAGGAATTTGCACCTATATTGTTGTCGTCGAGCTAACCCGAGAAGAGGTCCTCGCCCTTCCGGAGAGTACTAAGAGAAACCCCCGAAACTAAACGGAATTCTTCAAGTCAGGGACTGTCGCGCTATCGCATAAGTTAGAATCGAGGAGCAGATTTTCGACGCTACGATCGATACGAGCGCCAGCAGGAGTTTCGAGAGTGAGCGAGTCGTTCAACTCGTTGGAAACAACAATAACATAAGGACGGTACGGACGCAGGTCTGCCTTGCTGAAGGTTCGAAGAAGGAGATTAACAAATCACTACTTGCGAAGGTCCAACTAGACCAGCGGCGGGTCAGGTTACAGTTACTTGTGTTATCCTCTATTATGGACAAGTGTTTCAACGACTGGAGGAAGTAATTCTTGGCCTCAACTCGAAGAAACGTAGTTTCTTCAAGCGCCGCGTGGTGTACCTTGACCACGTCATAAGCAAGGATGGAATCCACAAGGAGCCAGAGAAAACACAGCGGTGCGTCAACTTAGTCCCCCAACGGCTTGCAAGGAACTGCGTCGCTGTCTTGGAATCGCAACTTGGTGTTTCGTGCCCAACTTTGCGAGCATCGTTCATACAATGTCTTTGCTTCTCGAGAAAGAACGATAGTGGAAATGGAAACAGGACCAACAAGACGCATTTGAGGAACTTAAAAGAAGGCTCACAGAAGCGACTGTCCTTGCATGCACAAGTTTCAACGAGAGACTTGTATTACAGGCGGATGGTAGTGATATTGGTCTGGAGGCAATTTTAACCCAAAGAATTAAAGACGAGTAGCGAGTCGTCGCATTCACTAGCAGGGGTCTTTTAGCCGCTGAGGAGAATTACTCAGCTACTGGAAAGGAGTGCCTTGCAATTATCTGGGCCATCAGAAAACTTCGATGCTACTTGAAGGGTACCGATTTGAGGTAATAATCGGCCACATCGCGCTGTAGTGGATTAACTCAATCGATAGCCCCACAGGCCGTATTGCGCGATGAACGCTAGAACTCCAGTAATACCAGATTGATATACAGTATCGACGAGAGAGTCAAATCATAGTCGCCGAGGCACTATTCCCGAGGATTTTCCAGAATGCTTATACGAGAACCAACAGTTGTACCGTTTACTAGACAAATCAGCGAGCCCTTTGACCTCTTCCCCGATACAAGAGCGGGGACAGTATGCTATTGGTGTTTTATGAAGCTTTCTCTAAGTGGGTATAATTCGTACCCCTGAAAAAAACACTTCGGCACTACTCGAGCGAGCCCGACAGAGTATGCAAATCGAACCATTTACACTATGGTATCCTAGTTCATGGAAGGACGCAGACGTCGTGGGATGAACTTTTGCCCGAGCCGAATTTAGCCGTAAACAGCAGCATATCAGACTTCACCGGGTTCAGCACGGCTTTTATCAAACAAGGCAGAGAGCCGACTCCCAGAGGCCCTGAATGACGAAGTCACGCTAGGACCATCTAATGGTTCTCGACCACCCATCGCAAGGGCGGAATTACTTCGAGATGTGTTCAAATGGTGCAGAAAAACACTCTGAGAGCCTAATAGGAGCAGCGAAGACACTATAACCTTCGCCGACGCGCGTGGAAACCATCGCTAGGATCTCTGGTGTTTCTCCGACAACACCATTTATCTAAGGCGGCGGATGACTTTGCAGCCGAATTGGCACCGAAGTATGATTGACCGTACAAGGTCATCAAGTTCATATCCCCCAAAATTTTTAGACTACAACACTTGCAAGGAAGACAACGAAGGGCAATTAGTCTGGCAAACTTTAAAGAAACTGCTAATGAGACCTATATTGCGAGCACCACGCGCATCTCTGACATCTACCAACTCACTGCACTCACGCAGGCAGACGAAACTCACCTAAAATTTGGCACTTGCTAAGCCAAACCATAGGAGTGAGCGAATTCTCATGGAGGAAAAGCTGATTAAACTCAAGAGCTGACAAAGAGACAGCAGCAGAGACTAGCAAAGACCAGGGCGAGGATCAGCGGGATCTTGGATAGTGAGCGCAGCCGGAAATACTCTGCAAGGTTGCCGCCAACGGTTGTCGAAGGCACGTTCAAAAGTACCTATAGGGTAGCAGGGGCGGCGGGACTTTCGACGAAGAAGAGATAATCTACATGCACGACAGTCCTCTTCGCAAACTAAGTGGGGAACAGCTAATAAACCCTGTCCTCGGGGGGCTACAAGGAGGTACCCCAAACTTGGTACCTCCATTGTAATTTGTACCTAAAATAATGACAAAATGAACTTATTTTCCCTAATCTTAAATATTTAACCCGGGCACTTAAAACTAACACCTACCGTCACCTCGCCGATCATGTAAGCCATGTCTCAGTAACTTTATAAATTCACTGCAAAGTGATAATGGCTAGACAAAGGCAATGCAGATGATATATGTAGATGCTATCACTCTTTGTAAGCTAAAATTCGAATGTTAAATCTATGCAGATGGAGATGGAACAAACTTGTACGTATTACTCAAATAACTCTGAATTAAACAGAGCCCGAACACATACATTATTAAATTATCCCGATATTCCTTAAATACAATAGTATACTTGATTAGTCGGAAAGTATGTAACAGGTACAAGTAATCGTTTCCGACCCCATGGAGTATTTATATTCTTGATCAAGATCGCTACCCTAGTCCGTTTGTCCGTCTAAATGTTGGGATTAATTATAAAGATTCTTGGGCTTCCTGCGCAGCGTAAGTTTGTCTTAGCAGGGTGCCACGCCCACTTTAACGCTTATAAACGCATATAACGCCCCCATTTTTGTTTTTTTTTATTATCAATACCCATCTACTAGCCAAAATTTATTCAAATCTGACTATTATTAAAAAGTTTTAACCAAACAATAATAAATAACTAGTAAATGCAATAATAGTGCAAAATCTTCTTACACCTTAGGATTTTAAGGCAGACATTTGTCGGCTTTAGTGAGCAAAATTGACAAATTGATAATTTAATCCTTGGACCGATGGGCCAATGGGCCAATTTATAACTAAAGTGTACAACTTTGCTCATACATTAGAGCTGTAGCAAAAAAGGGACAATGTATAAAACTAATTTTATGCTTTTTGATTGATCTTTCAGCTCCTTGCGGCCATTTTAGTCCTGTAAACAAATAAAAATAACAAAAGAAATATTTAAGCTTCTGAATTAGTTCATTGCGACCAAAAAATAATGCTGATATTTATAAGTGAAGACAAATACATACGATAGCACTTAGAAATATAACGAGAAGGGATTACTTTCGGAGATGTGACGTGACAGCTCCGTAGATCAGAGAGAAAGCAAGCACAGTATTCAAAGGTTTACAGAGGGTTTATTTTGGATGACCTTTTACAGCGGGTGGGTGTATCTGTGGCTTCGAATGATGCTCGTTTTGGCTCGACGACGAGTGGACTCGGTGATCGCTCGCCTCGCTGACTCCGTGCTTCGGTCCTGTTGCTCAAGATGCCTCTGGTGTAACGCGCATCAGTTCGCTCGTCGACGCATGTCTCGCCTTTGACTCGCACAGAGATCGGCCGTGCAGGCTAAGGAAAGCGTCACCGTTCTCAGACTAGGGTGACGCCTTTCGAAGCAATGGCCACCCGTCCCTTGCTCTGGTTCTGACGGACCCGCTGGGGTTTCACTTCGTTCGCGCTGACAGTCAAGGCTTACGCCAGGAAGCTGCCTAGGAAGTAACATCGCCTTACGCCTAGTGCAGATAAGCATTCCACCCTAGTCTTATTGCTTGTCATCCGAGATGTTTCTGCGCAACACGATAAGATCTCCGTCGCTGTCGTGATGTGGCTACTGGTGATGTTTACTGCTGCCGATGTCCTGTGCTCTGCTCCTGGTCGTACTTGTTACGAGGCTGCATGTATGCACAATCGACGTTCGGGGACTTGCGTTCAAAACCGCTGGACATCACCACGACAACGCCTCTTGAATACCCCATAAGGTCGATTGCTCACCCTTCCTCGCTGGCAGCGTGATTCTCTGGCCCTCCAGGTTTCTGTCAGTGGGCGTTTTGGGACTTCGCCGGTTACCGCAGAACAATGCCTCTTGAACGCCACAAATCGATCGACTGCTTGTCCTACCTGACTAGCCAGCACCTGCTAACGCCAAGGTGGTGTTTGGGAAGGGAAAATTGGTATAGACAACTTTTCCCACCGAGCTCACGGTTCCACGTGGCAGGACTTTATTGCTTAAATCTGACGAACCCGCCAGGCGTTGTGCCAGGTTTTGGTCGTGACCAGAGCAGGAATAAATTACCTTGACTTAGCCGTGTGATGCCCTCAGGACCTCAGCTAACTGTGTCTCAATTCGGAGATTCCTGATGTCCCAATACCGATCGTCTCATGCAATTTACCAATTATTTTAGCTGTTGTACAACAGCAAAAACTGAAGGAGTATCCCTAGATCCCTATTGGATCATCTTGCCACCCAGGAAAACGACGGCCGGCGATCGGACCGCAGATTCCTATACTGGCTATAAGGAAAACCCATACGATAGTACCATTAGTATTTACTTGATAAGCGAGCACCACGCGCATCTCTGACATCTACCAACTCACTGCACTCACGCAGGCAGACGAAACTCACCTAAAATTTGGCACTTGCTAAGCCAAACCATAGGAGTGAGCGATTTCTCATGGAGGAAAAGCTGATTAAACTCAAGAGCTGACAAAGAGACAGCAGCAGAGACTAGCAAAGACCAGGGCGAGGATCAGCGGGATCTTGGATAGTGAGCGCAGCCGGAAATACTCTGCAAGGTTGCCGCCAACGGTTGTCGAAGGCACGTTCAAAAGTACCTATAGGGTAGCAGGGGCGGCGGGACTTTCGACGAAGAAGAGATAATCTACATGCACGACAGTCCTCTTCGCAAACTAAGTGGGGAACAGCTAATAAACCCTGTCCTCGGGGGGCTACAAGGAGGTACCCCAAACTTGGTACCTCCATTGTAATTTGTACCTAAAATAATGACAAAATGAACTTATTTTCCCTAATCTTAAATATTTAACCCGGGCATTTAAAACTAACACCTACCGTCACCTCGCCGATCATCTAAGCCATGTCTCAGTAACTTTATAAATTCACTGCAAAGTGATAATGGCTAGACAAAGGCAATGCAGATGATATATGTAGATGCTATCACTCTTTGTAAGCTAAAATTGGAATGTTAAATCTATGCAGATGGAGATGGAACAAACTTGTACGTATTACTCAAATAACTCTGAATTAAACAGAGCCCGAACACATACATTATTAAATTATCCCGATATTCCTTAAATACAATAGTATACTTGAATAGTCGGAAAGTATGTAACAGGTACAAGTAATCGTTTCCGACCCCATGGAGTATTTATATTCTTGATCAAGATCGCTACCCTAGTCCGTTTGTCCGTCTAAATGTTGGGATTAATTATAAAGATTCTTGGGCTTCCTGCGCAGCGTAAGTTTGTCTTAGCAGGGTGCCACGCCCACTTTAACGCTTATAAACGCATATAACGCCCCCATTTTTGTATTTTTTTATTATCAATACCCATCTACTAGCCAAAATTTATTCAAATCTGACTATTATTAAAAAGTTTTAACCAAACAATAATAAATAACTAGTAAATGCAATAATAGTGCAAAATCTTCTTACACCTTAGGATTTTAAGGCAGACATTTGTCGGCTTTAGTGAGCAAAATTGACAAATTGATAATTTAATCCTTGGACCGATGGGCCAATGGGCCAATTTATAACTAAAGTGTACAACTTTGCTCATACATTAGAGCTGTAGCAAAAAAGGGACAATGTATAAAAACTAATTTTATGCTTTTTGATTGATCTTTCAGCTCCTTGCGGCCATTTTAGTCCTGTAAACAAATAAAAATAACAAAAGAAATATTTAAGCTTCTGAATTAGTTCATTGCGACCAAAAAATAATGCTGATATTTATAAGTGAAGACAAATACATACGATAGCACTTAGAAATATAACGAGAAGGGATTACTTTCGGAGATGTGACGTGACAGCTCCGTAGATCAGAGAGAAAGCAAGCACAGTATTCAAAGGTTTACAGAGGGTTTATTTTGGATGACCTTTTACAGCGGGTGGGTGTATCTGTGGCTTCGAATGATGCTCGTTTTGGCTCGACGACGAGTGGACTCGGTGATCGCTCGCCTCGCTGACTCCGTGCTTCGGTCCTGTTGCTCGAGATGCTTCTGGTGTAACGCGCATCAGTTCGCTCGTCGACGCATGTCTCGCCTTTGACTCGCACAGAGATCGGCCGTGCAGGCTAAGGAAAGCGTCACCGTTCTCAGACTAGGGTGACGCCTTTCGAAGCAATGACCACCCGTCCCTTGCTCTGGTTCTGACGGACCCGCTGGGGTTTCACTCCGTTCGCGCTGACAGTCAAGGCTTACGCCAGGAAGCTGCCTAGGAAGTAACATCGCCTTACGCCTAGTGCAGATAAGCGTTCCACCCTAGTCTTATTGCTTGTCATCCGAGATGTTTCTGCGCAACACGATAAGATCTCCGTCGCTGTCGTGATGTGGCTACTGGTGATGTTTACTGCTGCCGATGTCCTGTGCTCTGCTCCTGGTCGTACTTGTTATGAGGCTGCATGTATGCACAATCGACGTTCGGGGACTTGCGTTCAAAACCGCTGGGCATCTCCACGACAACGCCTCTTGAATACCCCATAAGGTCGATTGCTCACCCTTCCTCGCTGGCAGCGTGATTCTCTGGCCCTCCAGGTTTCTGTCAGTGGGCGTTTTGGGACTTCGCCGGTTACCGCAGAACTTCTCCAAGACAATGCCTCTTGAACGCCACAAATCGATCGACTGCTTGTCCTACCTGACTAGCCAGCACCTGCTAACGCCAAGGTGGTGTTTGGGAAGGGAAAATTGGTATAGACAACTTTTCCCACCGAGCTCACGGTTCCACGTGGCAGGACTTTATTGCTTAAATCTGACGAACCCGCCAGGCGTTGTGCCAGGTTTTGGTCGTGACCAGAGCAGGAATAAATCACCTTGACTTAGCCGTGTGATGCCCTCAGGACCTCAGCTAACTGTGTCTCAATTCGGAGATTCCTGATGTCCCAATACCGATCGTCTCATGCAATTTACCAATTATTTTGGCTGTTGTACAACAGCAAAATCTGAAGTTGAATTAGCTTTTATTAGCAGCCAATTCAGAGGAGTGGAATGACGACGAATTGGATCTGTACGAAAGCATTTTTTCAGCAAAAGAGCAAATGCCACGAAGTATGTGGATGCTGGTATGTGCTCTTAAATTGTATTAAAAATACTATTAAAGAATGTGATTTATATTAAACAGAAGAAGAATACGGGACATTTTGGGAAAAGGATATGAAAGGATTTGAATTTGCCAGCGAGTTCACGCACCGGACTATCTTACCCCAGAAAAAGTGGACGAGTGTGTCAAAGTATTCGAAGCAATCGGATTTCCCCAGTGTCTAGGTGCAATCGGTAAGACATAAATTCTTTAAATCAGTTCATGGTCCTAGCAATGTATAATGTGTAAATGGTTGTCACATTGAAATAAAACCGCCAGCAGCAGAAGCAGTCGATCACTACAACTACAAAGGCTGGTACTCAATAGTTCTATTCGCTCTCATGGATTACAGGTAAACTGCCTTCTTCTAAGAGCTCAACAACGTTCTAAACGCATTGTATTTTAAATTTACTACAGATACAGATTTACTTATGTAAACATCAGACGCAAGGAAAATGGTGTCTTCTTCGATTCTTCACGAAAAAACATGGAAAATTTGTGGCATTCAAGTTCCGGTGGTGCTTATTGGGGACTATGACTTCAGATTTTCCCAAACTGATAAAACCGTACCCATTTTCCACAACTGCATCCGAAGAACAGCAAAATTTTAACTACAATCTGTCTAAAGCTTGGCGAGTGGTAGAAAATGCATTTGGCCATTTAAAGGCAAGATTTCGATTTATTGAGAAAGGTCTTGACAGCTACTACAAGAATAATAATGCAGTCATTCTAGAATGCTGCATTTTGCATAACATTTTAAATGAGCACAACAGAGCTATAAATGAAACTTGGCAACAGGCTGCAAATGACCTACGCAAACAACCAAATCGGACTAATATGTCTGCAGATTTTAGCCAACCTGCAGAAAAAATAAGAGCATCTATTTCCCAATATTTTCTAAATGGTAACAAATAAAATTCATAAAATATAAATCTGTTTGTTTTTTATTTTATTATAATATCACATTTCATTTTGGTCTATTTATTATAAATTTTAGGAATTCGTTGATTTTCTTAACAGCTCCAACAAATTGGTTTGGCTGTCTGCCATTCTCGACATTATTTCTGTATGCGCTCTCTGCTCCTCCAGTCTTTCTCGAGCTATCTCAACAAGCTCCGACTTGTGGCCCACCTTTGAGCGCTTGGCAGGGGGCGCAGTGCTGCCTGAGCGTTGACTGCCGCTACAGATAGAGGCTTCCCTGTCATCTCGGTCTACATCCAAAAGCTCCACAAAGTATTCCCTAGTATCTGCAATAAATACATTTTATTAGATCATCCTAAACCAAAAATATAAGTGTGGGGACATACTCTCGTTCTCCAAGGTGTTTCGCACCATGTTGTGGATGCGGTATGCGCCTAGAAACGTGTGCACAATAGGCTGGCTGAACACTTTTTGCGGCCAAAACTAATAACTTCAAGCAAAACCAAATAATTGAGTTCGGTTTTTATATTTGGGCTTATAATTAGCAAATTAACAGAAAAAAGGCGTGGCACCGCCCCTTTCGTTATATCATAAAAAATAATATAAAAATAGATAAGAATATACTTATCCTAAAAACAAAACGTAATATAAAGGTGTATATTTTTGATTTAGATTTATATTGATATACTGAACATACAAGGTGAGTTCCAAAGTAAACAGGACTTTTAAAAAAAAAGAAAGAACAAATAGTTTTTTCGGCAAAATCAATTTATTTTATTCAAAATAGTCTCCTTCTGCTTTAATACAGCGTTTTGCACGGTCCAAAAGCATGTCGACCGAGTGTTTTAGCTCGTTGCCCGGTATGGCCGCCAGTATGCCGGTGCAAGCCTTTTGAATGGCCTCTACGTCTGCATAACGCTTTCCTTTCATCGGAAAATGCATTTTTCCGAAAAGGTAGAAGTCGCACGGTGCTATATCAGGTGAATACGGGGAGTGGTTGATGGTTAAAATGTGAATTTTGGTCAAATAGTCGCACACAAGCGTCGATCGATGAGACGGCGCATTATCGTGCAACAAACGCCAACTTCCATCTTCGCGATATTCGGGCCGAACACGTGGAATACGGCGCACCAAACGCTTCAAAACTCCATGGTAGAATACCGCATTAACGTTTTGGCCGGGTGGAACAAATTCTTTGTGGACAATACCCTTGGAATCATAAAAGCAAATCAGCATTGTCTTCACTTTTGACTTCTCCAGGCGCGATTTTTTGGGTTTCGGCTCGTCCGGCGCCTTCCATTCAGCACTCTGGCGTTTCGTTTCGGGATCATATTGAAAACACCACGTTTCGTCACCAGTCACAATCTTGTAAAGGAACTTCGGGTCTTTTTTGCCTCTTTAATGATGTCCTTCGAATGTTGAATTCTGAGCAATTTTTGGACGTCAGTCCGTGCACACACCTTTTGTAAGCCCAAATGTTCGGTCAAAATGCGATAAATCGATGTTTTGGAAATGTTTAATTCTATTTCCATGAATTTCAATGATGATTTCGGCTGATTTTTTTTGAATTCACGCACAGTTTCGATGGAATTTTCGGTGATCACGGATTTTGGTTGGCCCACATGTTCATTGTCATTTATGTCCTCACGACCACTTTGAAAACGTTAAAGCCACTCGTGCACTCTGCTACGGGATAGGCAATCATCGCCATAAACTTGTTTCATCAATTGAAACGTTTCGGTAAAAGTTTTACCAATTTTAAAACAAAACTTAATGTTGGCTCTTTGTTCGAAGCTCATTTTCGCACCGATGACAAAAACATACTGACACTTAAAACGCAATAACCTCACTTCCAATAGATGAAATGTCATGAAATTTTTACTGGAAGTCGATAAACGATAGCAGATTCTAACGCACCAGTTGACATATAGATAGCGCCACTAGAGGGCGCTAGATTCAAAAAGTCGGGTTAACTATGGAACTCACCTTGTATATTTAGAAAAAGGGTGTGGCTCCGCCCATTTTTTACATGTTACCGCCCTTACGCGCAGACGCACTAGGTGAATTATTTAATAATTTAATATTTCCAGCCGTGGATTTGATTAAATTTGAAGCTCCCCTTCTCTGAGCCCTTGCTCCCGACAACAAATAAGGCAATTTTGGCCTGCCTGTCGATCTGCGCCTATTTGTGCACAACATTTTTAATGAGCACAACAGAGCTCTAAATGATACGTGGCAACAGGCTGCAAATGACCTACGCAAACAACCAAATCGGACTAATATGTCTGCAGATTTTAGCCAACCTGCAGAAAAAATAAGAGCATCTATTTCCCAATATATTCTAAATGGTAACAAATAAAATTCATAAAATATAAATCTGTTTGTTTTTTATTTTATTATAATATCACATTTCATTTTGGTCTATTTATTATAAATTTTAGGAATTCGTTGATTTTCTTAACAGCTCCAACTAATCCGATTGGAATTTGGTTTGGCTGTCTGCCATTCTCGACATTATTTCTGTATGCGCTCTCTGCTCCTCCAGTCTTTCTCGAGCTATCTCAACAAGCTCCGACTTGTGGCCCACCTTTGAGCGCTTGGCAGGGGGCGCAGTGCTGCCTGAGCGTTGACTGCCGCTGCAGATAGAGGCTTCCCTGTCATCTCGGTCTACATCCAAAAGCTCCACAAAGTATTCCCTAGTATCTGCAATAAATACATTTTATTAGATCATCCTAAACCAAAAATATAAGTGTGGGGACATACTCTCGTTCTCCAAGGTGTTTCGCACCATGTTGTGGATGCGGTATGCGCCTAGAAACGTGTGCACAATAGGCTGGCTGAACACTTTTTGCGGCCAAAACTAATAACTTCAAGCAAAACCAAATAATTGAGTTCGGTTTTTATATTTGGGCTTATAATTAGCAAATTAACAGAAAAAAGGCGTGGCACCGCCCCTTTCGTTATATCATAAAAAATAATATAAAACAAGAAAGAACGCTATGGTCGAGTACCTCGACTATCAGATACCCGTTACTCACCTAAAGGGACCAAAGGGAAATGGAGATATGCAAGCAGCAAAGCGAGATTTAAATGCGCCACCTACCGGCGGAAGACAGATTTAAGCATTGTGGGCGTTAGGGTAGGCGTGGCAAATTTTTTTTTGGATCAATCGATAGGCATTGACGAGACCAATACATTTCAGTTAAAATTTTTAATCTAGCATAAAAATTGTGGGCGCCACAGGCTTGGGCGGTTTGTGGGCGTTAGAGTGGGCGTGGCATATTCGCATAACAAACTTGCGCTGCGTACAAGGCTACGGAATCTAAATCTGAAATCCCAATACTCTATCTTTGATAGTTTCCGAGATATCCGCGTTCATACTTACGATTTTTTGACGTTTGTGGGCGGTTTGTGGGCGTTAAAGTGGGCGTGGCAAACTTTTTTTTAAGTCAATCGATAGGTATTGATGAGAACAATTCATTGCAGTTTAAATTTTTACTCTAGCATCAAAACTGTAGGAGCCACAGTTTTGGGCGGTTTGTGGGCGTTAGAGTGGGCGTGGCACTCTACTGAAACAAACTTGCGCTGCGTAAGAAGCTCAGGAATCTGCTCGCCAAATCTCAATAGCCTAGCTCTCATAGTTTCCAAGATCTCAGCGTTCATCCGGACAGACGGACAGACGGACAGACGGACAGACGGACATGGCTAGATCGACTCGGCTAGTGATCCTGATCAAGAATATATATACTTTATGGGGTCGGAAACGCTTCCTTCTGCCTGTTACATACTTTCCGACGAATCTAGTATACCCTTTTACTCTACGAGTAACGGGTATAAATAGATAAGAATATACTTATCCTAAAAACAAAACGTAATATAAAGGTGTATATTTTTGATTAAGATTTATATTGATATACTGAACATACAAGGTGAGTTCCAAAGTAAACAGGACTTTTAAAAAAAAGAAAGAACAAATAGTTTTTTCGGCAAAATCAATTTATTTTATTCAAAATAGTCTCCTTCTGCTTTAATACAGCGTTTTGCACGGTCCAAAAGCATGTCGACCGAGTGTTTTAGCTCGTTGCCCGGTATGGCCGCCAGTATGCCAGTGCAAGCCTTTTGAATGGCCTCTACGTCTGCATAACGCTTTCCTTTCATCGAAAATGCATTTTTCCGAAAAGGTAGAAGTCGCACGGTGCCATATCAGGGGAATACGGGGAGTGGTTGATGGTTAAAATATGAATTTTGGTCAAATAGTCGCACACAAGCGTCGATCGATGAGACGGCGCATTATCGTGCAACAAACGCCAACTTCCATCTTCGCGATATTCGGGCCGAACACGAGGAATACGGCGCACCAAACGCTTCAAAACTCCAAGGTAGAATACGGCATTAACGTTTTGGCCGGGTGGAACAAATTCTTTGTGGGAAATACCCTTGGAATCATAAAAACAAATCAGCATTGTCTTCACTTTTGACTTCTCCAGGCGCGATTTTTTGGGTTTCGGCTCGTCCGGCGCCTTCCATTCAGCACTCTGGCGTTTCGTTTCGGGATCATATTGAAAACACCACGTTTCGTCACCAGTCACAATCTTGTAAAGGAACTTCGGGTCTTTTTTTGCCTCTTTAATGATGTCCTTCGAATGTTGAATTCTGAGCAATTTTTGGACTTGTTTCATCAATTGAAACGTTTCGGTAAAAGTTTTACCAATTTTAAAACAAAATTTAATGTTGGCTCTTTGTTCGAAGCTCATTTTCGCACCGATGACAAAAACATACTGACACTTAAAACGCAATAACCTCACTTCCAATAGATGAAATGTCATGAAATTTTTACTGGAAGTCGATAAACGATATCAGATTCTAACGCACCAGTTGACATACAGTAGCGCCACTAGAGGGCGCTAGATTCAAAAAGTCGTGTTAACTTTGGAACTCACCTTGTATATTTAGAAAAAGGGTGTGGCTCCGCCCATTTTTTACATGTTACCGCCCTTACGCGCAGACGCACTAGGTGAATTTATTAATAATTTAATATTTCCAGCCGTGGATTTGATTAAATTTGAAGCTGCCCTTCTCTGAGCCCTTGCTCCCGACAACAAATAAGGCAATTTTGGCCTGCCTGTCGATCTGCGCCTATTTGTGCAAGCCTCAGTGTGGGATGTAAGCCAAGTTGAGTACATTCTTTTGAAATGATTCAAATTTCTTTTGCAAGATGTCCATTTGCGGGACAATCTACAACAAAAAGCTTTTTTTTGTTTTTTTAAAACATCCTAATAAGCATCTGAACCAGCTATCGAAGATCTAAATCTGTCAAATATTTGCCTGCTTTGTCTCTCCAGAACTCCAAATCCCAATTAATTTTGTATTGGCCAACCTGAGGTTGTGACCTAAAAAGGTAAATTGCAACGATAGTGGGCAAAAGTGCACTTTAGGATTGCATTCATATAAACAGGAACTGAACTACCGACAATACAGTGTAAATATTAAGGTGAAACTAGGTGAAACTAACTTTATATCTCTATTTAAAGTAAGTTTTTATTGTAAATTTGTACACGTAAAGCGACTATTAAAAACACTCAATTACAGGGACAACACAAACAAACCCAACTTGTGACGACCACAAACATATATTACAAACCGCTCTTTTTCGATGCCATTACAACTTATTTGATAAAAACTTAGTTTGGTGCCTTATTTTTTTAACTTTAAACCGACTCTTTTTTCGCAAAGTAGCTTTCGTGTGCCCGTGACACCGAACAGCTGTTTTAACAGCCGATATTTAAACAGATCGTGACTCTGTTAAAATTTCTATTACGTAACATTGAAGTTTGATGTTTCCCAACACTTGGACGTCATTTGATTTTAAATTTAACGACTTTCGAATAAAGGAATTTTGGCCACAAAAAGTGGTCAGCCTGCCTACAGTGGTGTGGAGCAAATCATAATGCTGCCACGCGGAAGGAGCGCCACCGCTTGGCCCCATTTTATTTTTTCCTGCCTGAAAGGAATAATATCGTTCCGAAATGTTGTTTCGCGCATATAAATTACCTGTACTTTTTGGTCAGGTTCTCTATTTTTGTCCGGACGTTCTTGTAGGACACATCAAACCCAGTTTCCATTAAGGTCTGGGCCATCTCCATGTATATATGAAAATTTTTTCGGGCTCCCCGCAACTGCTCGATGTTCTCCTGCCAAATATCGATCAGCAGGACCTCCATCTGCATAGTCCACCTTAGCTTGCCACCGGCGGTTCGCGAATTATTGACTGTAAAATTAAAAGCAATGAATTATTACAAATATAAAGAGCATTTATGTTCATTCCTATTGCTTTGTCGCCTTCCATTTTCAAAAGTTTCCCGTCATCATTGTTTACGTTTTCGTAGTGAATGTTCCACTTTCCACTTTCAAGAAGAAGAGTTTAGGGTTTCCACCCAAAATTATCGCCTAACTATCGCATAAAATAGTCCATCAAATTTGGATGGGGAACTAACTGGGAAATTTTCGGAACTGCAAAACCTTATGGACCATCCGTTCAACGGATGGTAGATGGTGGATGAATCTCTGTGGGAAGACCATATTACAGAAAAGCGTACGGAACATTTCGACACAAAACGGCGCATTGTTGCTGCTCGGTATGAATTCTTTAAGAGAGAGAGATGAAGATTTTAAAAAAAACACACAGAGAGTTGTTAGCTGATTTACGCGGGATCGCTCGAGAATGTCAATTCGTTTGCAATCAACGGTTGTTCCTTAAACTATGTAGATGAAATGATTCGCGATCAGATCATAGTGAGATGTGCTCACAGTTGCGGAAACCTATGAGAGACCCTTCAGTTCTGCAGTAGGGACGCGGTGACATGGCTCAAGGCAAAAAGCTTTTTTGTTTTTTTTTGTGCCTAAAACGCTGCGCCGCTGTTGACGTCAGCAGAGAAGTCGGCGCAGCATAGAAGACTGCCTACGAAAACGATCGGGAAACAAAGAGAGGCAGATATTCGGAGGATCCCTCTCTTCCTTTGTCTTATAATCTGCCTGTACTTGGCGCTCTCAGAGATAAATTTCGGCCGGTCCGTTATTTTTTTTGCGTCTCTCCGTTATGTTTGGCTAGCGACTAATATTTCGGCGGAAATATTTTCGTGGCGCAGCGACATGTGAATGTCCTAATATCTTAGGAGCATTATTGTATAAAAAAAAACTAATTGGTAAAACTAACTAACTAAATAACTGGTAAGATAAATACTTATTTGATCTTAATTAAATTTATTTCCTTTTTTATTTAGAAATTATCAGCAGATTGTTAAAAAACTCAGAAATACAAACGCCTTAAGGTTCAAGTGAGAGCGAGCGAGATGGCTGCTGAAAATTTCAGAGGGCTTATTACATTAAATTCGATATCTTGAAAACAAAAAATGTCTCCAACCTATAAAAAACAAATTGTAGTTAACGAATGGTGGCATATTTTAAAATTAAAAAAAAAATTTTTTTGTGGGGCAATAGCTAAAAAAATTTTTTAAATTAAAATTTGTTTTATTTTTTTAAGAAATTAAAAATTTTGTGTGTTTAAAAAAATGTATTTAAAAAGTAGAGGTTTTAGAGGATTCTATGCAAAAGGCATAAAATCAATCGCATAACTACAGATGGAGATATAGACTTGCAAACAGACTGTACCTTTTGAAAACTAGCTTTTTTTTACAAACCTTAAAAAATTCTAACTAAAAAATATTTTTTTTCAGCCAAATCCTGATACACGTGTTTACTTATTTACTGAATAGTATATGTAAAAAAAGTTTCAGGCAAATCAAAAATGTCAACTTAAAAAAGGTGTTCGGTTAGTAAAAGAACGGCCCATATACCCATAAATTTTTTCAGGAGCGTTGGCCAAGGATTTGGAGGACCCGGACAAAGTTTAAAGGAAGGCGGTGACTAATGCAAAAAGCCAATAACGTAACATTAAATTAGGCCTTCTAACAATAATTGTGCCTTAACAGAAATCCTAAATAGCACTATTTAATTAAAATGAATTTAAAATTAAATAAAAATGTATGTATTTTAAATTCTATATTTTCATAAGTGAAAACTCAATGGATTTATTTTGAATTTCCCAGGTGATTTCACGTGGGACGTGTCACTGGCACGTGACAGGCCATACGACAAATGAGTATAAGTAACAAGAGAAATCCCGTGGGACTTCGAAAAATTTTCATTGGAATTTTCACTTGTGAAAAAACGGGCATCCCATACAATTTTCTATATGGACCCTTCATTCCAAAACAACAGTTTCACTTGTGAATCACCTTGGGAATCACGTGGGACATGTCCTCTTGCACAAGTGAAGAGCAAGTGACGCTCTATATAGAAAATTGTATGGGATGTCCGCATTTTCACAAGTGAAAATTCAAATGAAAATTTTTCGAAGTCCCACGGGATTTCACTTGTTCCTTATACTCATTTTTCGTATGGCCTGTCACGTGCCGGTGACACGTCCCAAGTGAATCACTTGTGAAAATCAGAATTTTTCCATGAGATTTCACTTGTTAAATCACTTGCAAGTGACACGTCCCAAGTGAAATCACTTGTGAAAATCAGAATTTTTCCCATGAGTTTTCAATAATGAAAATATTGAATTTAAAGTAAATACATATTTAAATACATTTTAATTCATTTTAATTAGATGGTATTATTCAAATTTTCAACTAATGGACAATTATTGTTTCGGTTTTTTTGTAAGCTTATTTTTAACATTTGTCATCGCAGTTCTTAAACCTTTGTCCGGGTCATCTGAATCCTTGGCTCCTGAAAAAACATATGCTTAAGCTGTGTATAAACCCTTTGCGGGATTTTTTTGGCACAAAACATTTCATCATCCACTTTCGGCTAACGGAACCCATTGAATACCTTCAAAACTTACGTACTTTAAGCTAAGATCAATGCACAACCTCTTAAACTTAGTGTTACACTTACCTGACTTTATTATATTAACTAAACGATTAAAGTAACTCTGCTGCGCACAATTAAAATGGATGCTTCCCTTTCAATCACTCAAACAGAATGCACCAAGTCTTCTCACCCCTTTACTGGATTTCTTTTGTTTTCTCTTCGCTGTTGGCGCGTGCCACTGCACTTATACCCTTTCTTATGCGAAATTTATCCGACTATATAATTTGTACTTCTTAAGTAAAAAATACAATACGAATTTTATAAAAATGTTAGTACTAATACTACTAATGTTTTAAATATTGAAATCAATTTTAACGGACTAATTTTCTATAACTACACTTAAAAACAAGAAAGAACGCTATAGTCGAGTACCTTGACTATTAGAAACCCGTTACTCAGCTTAAGGGACCAAAGGGAAATGGAGATTTGCAAGCAGCAAAGCGAGATTGAAATGCGCCACCTATCGGCGGTAGACAGATTTAAGCGTTATGGGCGTTAGAGTGGGCGTGGCAAATTTTTTTTTTTGGGTCAATCGATAGGTATTGACGAGACCAATACAGTTCAGATAAAATTTTGTATCTAGCATGAAAATTGTGGGCGCCACAGGCTTGGACGGTTTGTGGGCGTTAGAGTGGGCATGGCATATTTGCGTAACAAACTTGCGCTGCGCACAAGGCTACGGAATCTAAGTCTGAGATCCCAATTCTCTATCCTTGATAGTTTCCGAGATATCCACGTTCATATTTACGATTTTTTGAAGTTTGTAAGCGGCTTGTGGGCGTAAAAGTGGGTGTGGCAAACTTTTTCTTTATCAATCGATAGGTATTGATGAGAACAATACATTTCAGTTAAAATTTTTAATCTAGCATCAAAACTGTAGGAGCCACAGTTTTGGGCGGTTTGTGGGCGTTAGAGTGGGCGTGGCACTTTTCTGAAACAAACTTGCGTTGTGTAAGAAGCTCAGGAATCTGCACGCCAAATCTCAAAGCCTAGCTCTCATAGTTTCCGAGATCTCAGCGTTCATCCGGACAGACGGACATGGCTAGATCGACTCGGCTAGTGATCCTGATCAAGAATATATACACTTTATGGGGTCGGAAACGCTTCCTTCTGCCTGTTACATACTTTCCGACGAATCTAGTATACCCTTTTACTCTACGAGTAACGGGTATAATTATACAAGGGGAGTGTCACTTGTTCTTCACTTGTGCAAGAGGACATGTCCCACGGAATTCACAAGGTGATTCACAAGTGAAACTTTTTTTTTTGGGTGCCTTCAGTTCTGCAGTAGGGACGCGGTGACATGGCTCAAGGCAAAAAGCTTAAAAAATTTTCGTGGAGCAGCGACATGTGAATGCCCTAATATTTTAGGAGCATTATTGTATATCGAAAAAAAAAACTAATATTGTTTTATGAAAGTAAATTATTTGGCTATAGTAAAATTAAGTAAATTGAATTTACTTATAATTTTATGTTTACTTATAATTCATTTCTATTACAATATAATTTTGTGGTTTAGTTATAGAAATTTAGTCCGTTAAAATTGATTTAAATATTTACAACATTTTAGTATTAACATTTTTAAAAAATTCATATTGTATTTTTTACTCAAGAAGTAAAAATTATATAGTCGGAGTGGCACGCGCCAACAGCGAAGAGAAAACAAAAGATATCCAGTAAAGGGGTGAGAAGATGACTTAGTGCATTCTGTTTGAGTGATTGAAAGGGAAGCATCCATTTTAATTGTGCGCAGCAGAGTTACCTTAATCGTTTAGTTAATATAATAAAGTCAGGTAAGTGTAACATTAAGTTTAAGAGGTTGTGCATTGATCTTAGTTTGAAGTACGTAAATTTTGAAGGCATTCAATGGGTTCCGTTAGCCGAAAGTGGATGATGAAATGTTTTGCGCCAAAAAAAATCCCGCAAAGGGTTTATACACAGCTCTAAAAGGTAAATATACAAATAAACAAATAAAACGCATTTTTTAAACATAAGTTTTTTCAGGAGCGTTGGCCAAGGATTCAGAGGACCAGGACAAAGGTTTAAGAACGGCGATGAATAACGTTAAAAATAAGCTTACGAAACAAAAAAAAAAACCAATAATTGTCAAATTTTTGAAAACTTAAATAATACCATCTAATTAAAATGAAATTAAATATGTATTTTAAATTCTATATTTTCATAATTGAAAACTCATAGGAAAAATTCTGATTTCCACAAGTGATTTCACTTGGGACGTGTTACTTGCAAGTGATTTCACAAGTGAAAACTCATGGAAAAATTCTGATTTTCACAAGTGATTTCACTTGGGACGTGTCACTTGCAAGTGATTTCACAAGTGAAAGCTCATGGAAAAATTCTGATTTTCACAAGTGATTCACTTGGGACGTGCCACCGGCACGTGACAGGCCATACGAAAATTGAGTATAAGGAACAAGTGAAATCCCGTAGGACTTCGAAAAATTTTCATTTGAATTTTCACTTGTGAAAATGCGGACATCCCATACAATTTTCTTTATGGAGCGTCACTTGTTCTTCACTTGTGCAAGAGGACATGTCCCACGTGATTCCCCAGGTGATTCACAAGTGAAACTATTTTTTTTGAACTGAAGGGGTTGTTCTTCACTTGTGCAAGAGGACTATCCCACGGGATTCACAAGGTGATTCACAAGTGAAAGTTTTTTTTTGGAACTGATGGGCAACTACAAAGACCGTGGCAGCTGTTAAAGATACCGTATCCAAGCAAGACCCAATAAATGCGATTCACACCTATACAAAGAACCTCTTAGTTGGTGGTGGTGAAAGTGATGCCAGATCCAACAAAAATGCGCTAAAATCTTGCTCTGGCTGTAGACACTCTCATCCCATAGAGAAATTCAAATTTCGCGATGACGTATGTCACAAGTCCGGTAGAAAAGCACACATAGCTGTTGTCTGCATGTCGAAGCAAGACAAAAATAAATGGCGAAATCACAAATGAAATCGAAACGATTGAAGCTGAGTTGCAGTTCAAGTCAAAAGCCAGCAAAAAGATCACGGTCGTCAACACACCCCTGGGTCTATTCCAATTTCAACGCCTTCCCTACGTAATTGCCAGTGCTCCAGATCGCTGGATATCGCTGGATCAAACGATATTTAGAGCAACTTTCAAAGGGAGTAAAATGATGTGGTAAATACTTAGATGACATCATTATCTCAGCACCTACAAGCGAACCAAGTTCTCAGCACTCTACAGGAGAACGGTATCAGATGCAAGAAAGAAAAATGCCTATTTTTCAAGGATGATATAGAATATTTATGACGAAGGATCAGCGCACAAGGGATTCTTCCAGACAACTCAGGTTTGGAAGCAACAATTGCAGCAATTGGAAGCGTATATGGGTAAAGTTAATTACTATTGCCACTATATACCCTACTATTCTCAGTTGGCAGCTCCTTTGAACAAGCTTCGTAGCATACTTTTTCGTCCGCAACAACAGCAAGCATTTACAGCTCTGAAGTTTCATATCATCAACGCTAACCGCTAGCTCGTTTTGATGAAAATCTATCATTAGTTCTGGCGACGGATGCATCATCTTTTGGCATCGGTGTAGTCCTTTCGCACTTCCAACCAGATGGCAAGGAGAGACCTATTGTTTTCGCATTCAAAACGCTTGATAAACATCAGGTAAAATATAGGCAAATCGAAAAAGAGGGACTTTTTATCACATTCGGAGTGAAACGTTTTCACCAATATTTGTACGGCCGAAAGTTCACCCTCATAACGGATCACAAACCGCTGGTAACGATTTTTAATCCAGGCAAGCATCTTCCTTTAATGACGCCAAACAGGCTACAGCGCTGGGCCATCATTCTAATGGCCTATAATTTTGATTTTCAATATCGATCCACATCTGCTCATGGCAACGCAGATGCTCTATCGCGTCTTCCTGTGGGCATGGATCCGGCTTTCGACAGAGAAGAAGAAGCTTGTCACACTGTAATAGAACTGTCAACACCGATCAATTCTGAAACCCTTCTTCACAAAAACGAAAAGGATAAGCTTCTTAAACGGTATGTCTCCTACGGCATGTTATTGAAGGTTGGCCATACTTCAATCGAAAGTTTGCCCTACACACAGGTGTTAGTCGTGTAGTAATTCCAGTGACTCTTCAAGCGCATATTCTGAAGCTGTTGCACGAAGTACATTGGGGCATTGTTCGAACTATGCAGTTAGCTAGGCAACATGTTTGGTGGCCTACAATTGACGAAGACATTAAAAACCTGATTCAGTCATGCAGCATCTGCAAGAGCAACGATCCTGCTCCTCCGAAAGAGTACCAAAGTTGACCTACAGCAACAACAGCATGGGAGCGAATTCTTATCTACTACGCCGGCGCAGTATTTGACTCTATGTAGCTTATCTGTGTAGATGCCTGCTCGCAGTTTTTATTCGTAGTTCATATGTCGTCCACTACAACCGCCAACGCGATCGCGATCATTTTTCGCCATCTAAGGATACCCAAAAACCATGGTTAGCGATAACGGTCGACGCCTTTGAGGAATTCTGAAAGCAACACGGAGTAAAACACATAACCACAGCACCGTTCCATCCAGCATCCAACGGATTAGCAGAGCGTTTTATTCAGACGTTCAAATTCGCAGCCAAAAAATAACCTTTACGACGGTATACCAGTCCGAGTAGCAGTAACGAAATATCTTTTTCCTTACAGGTTCACTCCAAATTCCCAAGGAAATTCCCAAATTCCCATGGTCGTCCAGTCTTAAGCCAAGTATTCAGTTAGCAAGTACGTCCCTAATCAAATGGTCTACACTCGTTACTATTCAAGGGGAGAAAAGGGGATTGAAGGCATAATCAACCGTCCCATTGGAAAAATGCTGTGGATCGTTTCAAAGCCAAGGATTAAAGGAGGAGATGTGTTATATATTGTAAATTTTGTAGCTCACATCTGTTTTTGTATTCCTCCATTCTATATACATGCTCTGTTAACATTTAGGAAAACGTGGCAACTCTGTAAGTTGCACATTGAATAAAGCAGTCTTTAATAAGAGCTCAAGAAGAACAGAACAGATAGCTTACTGATTTTGATGGACGGACTCCACGTGATCGACTGATCCAGCTGCCGCCGCTCTGTGGGCTTATATATGGCCTCCGGGAACCGTTATTTCCCTTTTGCGCACGACCTGCTGGTACTCTCTACTCCAGATCCAAAGATCCCTTTGACCCCTTTGTCCTCTGCCTACGGCTTTCAACTGGAGTGCTATTTCTTCGCGCCGCCCTACCCATTCCCCTGTGGAATGTGTCACGCAGGCGCGCCGTACCGCTGCTGAGATGTGACACTTCTTCTGCTGGTCTAAGGTTCACCGCCAAGTCCAAAGTCAGGTGCGTTCCGTTATTTCCCTTTGCACACAGCTCTGCCCTCAAAGTCTCTGCTCGCTATCTCTCTCTTTAACCTTTCGATCTCCAAACTCTCTTTCTCCAAACTCTCTTCCTCCAAACTCTCTTCCTCCAAACTCTCTTTCTTTAACCTCTCGTTCTCCAAACTCTCGTGTTTCAACTTCTCACTCTCCAAACTCTCTTTGCCATTTTGTTACTACGCCCTAACTCGCCGCTTATCTAGTAGCCGGCAGGCCACCATTTATAATTGACGCTGCAATTTGTGGGGAGTTATTGAACTCCTTACTCTAGGTAAAGTTATTTGAGATATAAAGCTCAAAGCTAACGATCAAATCCTAAAGTGACCATGCCTTCTTATCCAAACTAATCCCAGTAAATTTTATGTATATTTGTCCCTTTCTAAGCATCTAATGAATGCGGCAATGAATGAGCTGCAATAATGGGGCAATAATAACTGCATTAGTGGTATATATAAAAAATAAACAAATATTATTGCAGATTACTTTTCAACAAAACATTTAATTTTAGCCATCACCTAATCTTTTATACCCGTTACTCGTAGACCCTATACCCTATAAAGACCCTCCGATCCTCTTAAGTATATATATTCTTGATTAGGGTCACTAGCCCAGTCAAACTCGCCGTGTCCGTCCGTTTGACCGCTCGGAAACTATAAAAGCCAGAAAGAATTTCAGCAGGGTGCCACGCCCAATCTTAATCGCTATGTGACAAGAGAAGAACGGTCGAGGGCTTCACTTATTATTAATACCCATTATTCGTTACTCGTAGAGTTAAAGGGTATATTGTATGCGCCGGAATGTATGTAACATGAAGAAGGAAAATATAAAATATATAAAATTTTGATCAGGAACACTATCCGTGTGAACGCTTTGATCGCGGAAGCTATAAGATCTTGATGGCTTAAATTAAATATACAGATTCTACGGGTTCCTGTATCGCTCGCCCTAACGTTCTTAAATGCACATCCCGCTAGAATCTGTCTTGCGCCTACATTTTTATACCCTTGCAGAGGGTATACTGATTTCAGTCAGAAGTTTGCAACGCAGTGAAGGAGACGTTTCCGACCCCATAAAGTATATATATTCTTGATCAGCATGACCAGACGAGTCGATATAGCCATGTCCGTCTGTCCGTCCGTCCGTCCGTTTCTACGTAAACTAGTCTCTCAGTTTTAAAGCTATCGGGCTGAAACTTTTTCAAAAGTCTTATATCTTTTGCAGGTAGTATATAAGTCGGAACCAGCCGGATCGGACAAAAAAAATTTTAAAAAATTATATCTTTGGTGTTTTTTAGCATATAACCTCCTAAGCTTGGAAATAAAATTTTTTAATTAGTTCTAAATTTCAAATTAAATTTTATCGAAATTGGACGACTATATCATATAGCTGCCATAGGAACGATCGGAAAATTAGTGGAAAAATAATATGAAACAAATTATAGCTTCGGTGTTTTTTAACATATAACCTCCTACGCTTGGAAATAACATTTTTTAATTAGTTCTGAATTTCGAATTTAATTTTATAAAAATCGGACGACTATATCATATAGCTGCTATAGGAACGATCGGAAAATTGGTAGGAAAATAATATGAAACAAATTATAGCTTCGGTGTTTTTTGACATATTATCTTATACTGTTGAAAATATCATTTTTTGTGTTTTAAAATTTAATAATTATAGCTGCAAGGGTATACAAGCCTCGGCTTGCCGAAGCTAACTTCCTTTATTGTTTAATTTATATTTAGTTGATCTAATTTAATTAAGGTTAAGTTATATATGGTGGTATAAATTAGTATTTTTAAAGAGTTGAAGAATATTTAATACGTTTCATGGTGTGGGATTTGAAAGGAACCCTTTTTGGTTGGTGTTTTTGAATATATTTCTATAGGGAGTTAAAAGTGGACAGCAGGTGTTCCAGTGATAGATTGTCGTTGCAAAACGGGCAGTTTCTAGTTTGGGTTTGGTCGAGGTAGTGCTTGTGTGTGTCCAAGTCTGAGCCGTGTGATTATACCCGTAACTCGTAGAGAAAAAGGGTATACTAGATTCCTCGGAAAGTATGTAACAGGCAGAAGGAAGCGTTTCCGACCCCATAAAGTATATATATTCTTGATCAGGATCACTAGCCGAGACGATCTAGCCATGTCCGTCTGTCCGTCTGTCTGTCTGTCCGGATGAACGCTGAGATCTTGGAAACTATGAGAGCTAGGCTGTTGAGACTTGGCGTGCAGATTCCTGAGCTTCTTACGCAGCGCAAGTTTGTTTCAGTAGAGTGCCACGCCCACTCTTACGCCCACAAACCGCCCAAAACTGTGGCTTCTACAGTGTTGATGCTAGAATAAAAATTTAAACTGAAATGTATTCTTCTCATCAATACCTATCGATTGATAAAAAAAAGTTAGCCACGCCCACTTTTACGCCTACAAACTGCCCACAAACTTCAAAAAATCGTAAATATGAACGCGGATATCTCGGAAAATATCAAAGATAGAGAAATGGGAATTCAGATTTAGATTCCGTAGGCTTGAGCGCAGCGCAAGTTTATTACGTAAATATGCCACGCCCACCCTAACGCCCACAAACCGCCCAAGCCTGTGGCGCCCACAATTTTCATGCTAGATAAAAATTTTAGCTGAACTGTATTGGTCTTGTCAATACCTATCGATTGATCACAAAAAATTTTGCCACGCCCACTCTAACGCCCACAACGCTTAAATCTGTCTACCGCCGGTAGGTGGCGCATTTCAATCTCGCTTTGCTGCTTGCATATCTCCATTTTCCTTTGGTCCCTTTAGCTGAGTAACGGGTATCTGATAGCCGAGGTACTCGACTATAGCGTTCTTCCTTGTTATACCCGTTACTCGTAGAGTAAAAGGGTATACTAGATTCGTCGGAAAGTATGTAACAGGCAGAAGGAAGCGTTTCCGACCCCATAAAGTATATATATTCTTGATCAGGATCACTAGCCGAGTCGATCTAGCCATGTCCGTCTGTCCGTCTGTCCGGATGAACGCTGAGATCTTGGAAACTATGAGAGCTAGGCTATTGAGATTTGGCGAGCAGATTTCTGAGCTTCTTACGCAGCGCAAGTTTGTTTCAGTAGAGTGCCACGCCCACTCTAACGCCCACAAACCGCCCAAAACTGTGGCTTCTACAGTTTTGATGCTAGAGTAAAAATTTAAACTGAAATGAATTGTTCTCATCAATACCTATCGATTGACCCAAAAAAAAGTTTGCCACGCCCACTTTAACGCCCACAAAACGCCTACAAACTTCAAAAAATCGTAAATATGAACACGGATATCTCGGAAACTATCAAAGATAGAGTATTGGGATTTCAGATTTAGATTCCGTAGCCTTGTACGCAGCGCAAGTTTGTTATGCGAATATGCCACGCCACTCTAACGCCCACAAACCGCCCAGGCCTGTGACGCCCACAATTTTTATGCTAGATTAAAAATTTTAACTGAAATGTATTGGTCTCGTCAATGCCTATCGATTGATCCAAAAAAAAATTTGCCACGCCTACCCTAACGCCCACAATGCTTAAATCTGTCTTCCGCCGGTAGGTGGCGCATTTAAATCTCGCTTTGCTGCTTGCATATCTCCATTTCCCTTTGGTCCCTTTAGCTGAGTAACGGGTATCTGATAGTCGAGGTACTCGACTATAGCGTTCTTCCTTGTTTTTATTTGTTCTCTTCGTGAGATCGACCATTTTCTTATGTTAAGGGTGTGGTAGCTGTTAAGTTGAGTAAAGTTAATTGTATGATACCAAGTTGAGGTTTTGGTGATGTATATATATATTTAAAATATATTTAAGTATATAAGTGGTTGTCGCGAGCTCGTTTCCTGGTATTTCAACGTGTCCAGGTCTCCAAGAAGTTTGAATTTAAGGCTGAATTTTTGTAGGAGGTAGAGGGCGTGTGAGGTGTAGTGTTCGCTGTTGCTTAAATTCCTTAAAGCTTCACTAGCAGAGAGAGAGAGTCTGAGCATATGCAGAATTTTACACTTTTCTTATTGTTAGCCTCTAGAACACTATAATAACTAGAAGCTTTGCTGTGAAGACTGATGAGAAGTGGAGATGGATGTGTTATTTAATATATTCAGTTTCGTAAGTAATAGCGAGGCTGGTAATGTCGTTTGTTTGAGATCCGTCTAAGTTAATGTAAGTTAAGAGAGATCGTTGGTTTGCTTTTCTGTGAACAGAGTTCTGAATATTTGTGGGGTCGTGTTGTTTTTATTGAACTTATTTAGGATAGGTTAGGTTAGGTTAGGGCGGCTGTCGGACTATAGTCCGACACAATTAGACCTCAATGGGTCCATTGTGATACCGCATGATCTCGTTTTTTTTTCCTTCTCTAGGGTCCCGTTTCTAGTAGTTTCAGCCTGTGTTAAGCTGATCAGCATGTCTTCCACCCGGTAGATTTAATAAAGGCACTTATGTTTTTGAGATTAATCTCCGATATTTCGGTAAGATCGTCGATGAAGGGGCTTCTTAAGTGTTTCAGACTGAGTCTGAATGGGGCTGGGCAGTAGCAGAGAAGTTGTTCTACCGTTTCCACTTTTTCCTGATCCCTACAGCTTCTGCAGAAATCATTTTGCGGGGCTTTTAGCCTGCCGGCATGTGCGCCAACAAGCCAGTGGCCTGTAAGAGCTCGAATCAACATGCCACACTCTGTGCGGCTGAGTTTGAGTAACTCCGAGGTTTTTTTTGTTGTTTATCACAGGCCATGTCTGGTGAGAGATGCGACACTGTGGTGCGTTTTGCAAATGGGTGTTGGCTGGTGTGTTGAAGTAGTTTTTTATATTTAGCTTGCAAGTAGCCATGGGCATACCGACATTCTCCTCTCCTGGGAGGGGAGGCTTGGTGGTGCCCTGCCTGGCTAATTCGTCCGCTATGCAGTTGCCTACGATGTCCCGGTGACCCGGAACTAGAGGTGCAGAAACATCGAGTGAAACATCGATAACATCGATGTTTTCAAAACATCGGAACCATCGATGGTTCGTGACCACCATCGATGTTTTCACAAACAACTCTGCGCTCGGTGAGAAAAAATTGTAAGTAAATGAATTTCTTATTGTTTTTTCTAAAAACTAACAAAATTGTTGATAATATTTAGGATTTCTAGTTGATGGTGTTGGTGGACGTTGATGGATGACGAAGGCAAGATGGAGAGTTACCTGAAAAGTAAGTTATATATCTTTACAAGCCCACGCTTCCTTTAGATATGTGTGCATGTATGTGTATGTACAGTATTGGGAGGTATGATTTTTAAATGATTATGACTAACATGTTAAATAAGAAATATTTTTTACAGATGACTGCTGATAACGAACTGAAATTGGTTGCAAAAAAATTTTTCTGTATACAAGCCTCGCCCTGTGAGTCTGAACGAGTATTCAGCAAAGCTGGACAAACCATATCTGACCGCAGGACAAGGCTTAAACCTGAAGTTGTTGATCAACTTTTGTTCATGAATGGAAATAGACACTTTAAATGATCTCAAATAAAACTCATGTTACTTTTTGTGCTGTTTCTGTTCTTTTTGCATTTTCTTTTTTTTTTTTTAAACATCGATGTTTCACTCGATGTTATTTTTTCAAAACATCGAAAACATCGATGGACACGAACATCGATGTTTCTGCACCTCTACCCGGAACCCATATTAGGCTGATAGTAAACTGATTTGCCATCTCGTGGAGAGATCTGCGACAGTCTGCTATTGTACGGAAGTTGGTGTTTGTCGAGTAGATCGATTTAATAGCCGCTTGGCTGTCACTATATATGTTTAGGTTTCCTCTCTGGAGGCTAAGGTTCCCTAAACAGGTTAGTGCTTCTTTTATAGCGTGGACCTCCGCCTGAAAGTCGCTACAGTGGTCCGGGAGCCTGAATGACTTCCTGATATCTAATTGTTCGTAGTATACACCGCCGCCAACGTGTCCTTATAATTTGGAGCCATCTGTATAGAAACAGATTGCGTCCGTCGTGCCCGGTCGGGAATCAGGGCCTCAAAGGGTGTGTGACTATATTCAATGGATTTGCATAGATCCGCGATCTTCGGAATCGATTTATCATGCTGGAGAATTTTAGCATGGCCATAAAATTGGGCTTTCCACTGCCCTGTGTCCCTCAGTCGAATAGCTGCCGATTTGGCCCTTTCCATGCCTGCTAAGTCCAGGCTAGGGAGGTTCAAGATCGCATTCAGCGCTTCATTCGGAGTGGTTCGAAGGGCTCCACTAATACACAAAGCCGCCATTCGCTGTACTTTGTTTAGAGGAGTCAGTATGCATTGCTTGTGCAGAGCGGTTCACCACAGAGCCACTCCGTATAGTAGGATTTGTTTTACTACCGCTGTGTATATCCAGTTGACTATTCTAGGGGAATTGCCCCATCTTAGACCAATTGCATTTTTACAGGAGTAAAGTGCAATGGTCGCTTTCTTGGTTCTCTCTCTCTCCATTTGAGACGCTTATCTAATACTTACCCCAAGTATCTGGCGTGATCGCTAAAGGAGAGATTACAATGGTTTAGAATAGGTGGGTTGAGTTGTGGATTTTTGTATCTGTATTTGTATTTGGGGGATTTACCCCAAGACCGTTCTCTATCGTCCATGTCGATAGTATTTTAAGTTTAGCGGTCATAAGATCGCAAAGTGTCTGTGGATATTTTCCATTAAAAATGTTGGCGACATCGTCTGCGTATGCCACTAGCTTACAGCCTCCTCCTTCCAGAATACGCAGTAGTTTATTTACTGCGATATTCCACAGGAGGGGTGTTAGTACACCTCCTTGCGGGGTGCCTCTGTTCACTAGTCTAGTCTGGGTTGAGGTCCCTAGTGTGGCTGTGACCATTCTGCCTATCAGCAATTTATGAATCAACCCCACCACTGGCGGCTCAACCCCTAGTTCTGTCAGAGATTCTGTTATAGCAGTGGGGAGCACGTTATTGAAGGCCCCTCTATATCCAGGAAGGCGATCAGTGTGTATTCCTTGATGCTGAGTGATTTCTCGATGCTGCTTACCACCAAGTGTAGCGCCAATTCGGTTGACTTACATTTGGTGTAAGCGTGCTGTGCTTCTGATATTTGTGTCGGGCCTACGGTGGCCCTTATGTGAAGGCTTATCATTGTTTCAAAGCTCTTAAGCAGGAATGATGTTAGGCTTATTGGCCTAAAATCCTTTGCTGTGGTGTGAGTGGCCTTCCCTGCCTTGGGAATGAAAACCACCTTTGTTTCTTGCCATGCTGTTGGTAGTTCTCCTACCGCCAGGATGGATTGCAAGATTTTTTTCAACCAGTTTATGGCTATATGTCCTGCCTGTTGGATGTGAGCCGGTGTTATCCCGTCCGGTCCCGGCGATTTGTATGGTTTGAAACTATGAATGGACCATTTCATGTTGCGGTCTGATAGGAGTGGATCTAATTCGATTCCCTCTCCTGCTCCTCTTTCAGGAGGATGACCTGCTTGTTGGCTCCCCGAGAAGTGAGCGTCTAGGAGCAGGTCCAAGGACTCTTTACATGAGTCTGACCATGATCCATTTGCTTTTTGAAGATAGCCTAAAGGCGCGGCTGTCTTATAGAGTATTTTACTGAGCCTAGCGGCATCAGTTGTTTTTTCTATGTCAGAGCAGAAGGTCTGCCATGCCGTTCGTTTTGCTCTTCTAATGGCCTTTTTGTAAGAGGCTAGTTCATACTTCTAGTTCAGCCAATTAGTGTCCTCATTTCCCGCCTTTGCTCTGTTAAACAGGCATCTACAGTTGGTTCTGAGGATTGATAGTTGTTGGGTCCACCAGGGGGGTTTTTTCCATCCCCTTGGTTTCTCTGTGGGGCGTGCCACTTTGGAGGCGGTGTTGCATGCCTCTGTGAATTTATATACTGTTTCGTCCAGCTCCTGTGGGTTTGTGATGCTTTCTGACGGTTCCATGGGGAGGATATTTGTCAGAACTTCTTTGTACCTGTGCCAGTCGGCTCGTCTGGGGTTAGCGAAGCTGACCGGCAAGGGCGAATCAAGGGACAAAACAGTTTCTATGAATCTACGGTTCGAAAAGGAGTGCTCGTCAGAGACTGCCCAGTTTTTGACTGCGCCTACGATTGAATCTGATACCAAAGTTAGATCTATGATCGTTTGGCAAGCTTTAGATATGAATGTAGGGACATTGCCCCTCTTGCATAAGAATAGGTCACCTCTGTCGTTGTTGTTTGGGCAACCCCACTGGGTGTGATGGGCGTTGGCGTCACAGCCTATTACCAAACCTTTCTTGAGCTTTTCGCATTCCTCTGCCAGTCCTCTGACCAGCGCATCTGGGGGTTTTCCTTTTCAAAGGCCAAGTAGGCCGATAGGACCCTTATAGAGCCACTTTGCAGCTCCAGGCTTACTGCGGTGTTGTCTCCGTTGCTGTAATTGCGAAGTAGAAATATACTAAGATGCCTTTTGGCTAATATGCAGGTTCCAGTTTTACCTTCTTTGGGGTCAAGCATAAGCTTGTATTCCTTTGTTCGGTAGACGAATCGGTAGAGTAGCCATCCTCCGGCCCACCAGGTGCCTCCAACTCCTCAGCAAGCACCTGCTCGGCTGGGTTGCCGGCAGAGCTGCTAGCGGCGTTGAACTCGCCCTTATACACCTTGATGTGTATCGCACTGAACCCGAAGTTTAGCACTCCTCAAGCAGTCTCGATCGGAGCAACTGACTCCTTGTTCAGGACCAACACCGCCTGGTTGACGTCGCCTTCATGCTCCTCCACCTTGACGACTTTCCAGTCCTTCGTGCGGAGGTGCGGGTTGCATTCTTGCAACATGAAGAGGATGTCCTCCGGCGCCTTGATCGCTGCTGGAAGCCGGATCCCGGTTCGGGGTCTACTGGGGACATCGCACCAGTCAAGCGCGACGATGTTCGCCCCTTCGTATACCTCGCCGAGCTTGCTCGTCGTCTGTTTATACATGTCAGCCGACCGCTGACTGTCGCAGGCCATCACCTTGACGCTGCCCTGGTACCAGCCCGCGTCCATGCAGCAGGGCGAGGTGCCTGGCTTCTCCCATACCAGGCAAATGAGGGAAATGTGGGACTCCACTGCCTTCCACTTGTTCCTAGGGATCCTGCCCTCCGGATTTCCCCTGTCAATCAGGCCGAGTAGAACACGGTTCTTCGTGATTTTGGCGAACGAGACCGATGGCTGGATCTTAGATCTCTTCGCCGATGGCCCGGGTAGTTCGAGGGATCGCTGCCTTTTCGCCTGAGTCCCTTCTTGAGTGGGCTTATCCTGCCCGTAGTTAGGAAGCACCTTCCTTGCCCACTCTACCTTTTTTAGCCATTCAGGCGAAGGTGTGGCAACGGTGCTCCTAGTTTGTGAGCGCAGAGTCTGGGCGGCAGTCCGCCTTTCTGCGTATGTATATTTGTTAGCTCCAGCTCCAGCTTGGCAGTGGCTACCGCTGCTTTCGGCGCAGATGCGCACGTGGCGGAGGCGTTTGCGGCTGGCTTTCTCCCACCCATCATACCCAGTTTGGGATGCGGCCCTTTATGGACCGTGCTGGTATGGATGGTGGAACCAGTGTTCAGCTTATCCATGGGTTTTTTGAGAGTACCCGTCTCCATGTTTTGTGTTGTGTTGTTGGTTTGCTTTTTATGTTCCATAATTTGGTCCCACGAGTTGCGGAGAAGGGGAAAAGTCCGCCCGGGCAGAGATCCGCGATGGATCGCCATGTCCCGGGCCCCCAGCCAGGCTGACTCTTGGCACGGTCCGTATTACACCGTAGTTCGGCCCGGCGTGAGATGTTGTTTGGGAGGGGAGATGGGTAGGTGTTGTGTTGGGTATGGGTTTGTGTAAAGCAACTATTTAGATGCGGCTGAACAACTCGCATCGCTGGTATTGCTTCGTTGCAAAATACCCGCTGGCTGTCCGGGACTGTTTATTTACTGGGGCTTCCGTCCACGATTCCGTGTTTGACTTATCCCACCAGCTTATTCACAGTTGGCCTCGAGAGAGGTCGTCCGCTATCCGCAACCTGCGACCCGCTCGGTTGCCCAGCTAGGCGACTTTGGAACCATCTCACAAGTTCCTCAGCCGGGTTGAACTTATTTATTGCTGTGTCGATTTCTGACAGGTTCGTGTTCCAGGGTAGTGACGATTGCGTGGAAATTTATTTTTGTTTAAATAGCAATTTGTTGGCCTTGCATTTTTCTATAGTTTGCATTTGATTTGTAGTGTCGACGTTTTAATATTTTAAGTTGAGTTTGTGGGATATCCGTAGAATGGAACACCGTAGTCTGCTTTTTCGACAAGGGTTGCTTTTGTGACGTTAAGATGTGTGGATGTGCTATAATTAAATTTTGGGTTTGATAGACATCTTATTATATTAATTGTTATACCCGTTACTCGTAGAGGTAAAGGGTATACTAGATTCGTCGGAAATTGTGTAACAGGTAGAAGGAAGCGTTTCCGACCCCATAAAGTATATATATTTTTGATCAGGATCATATAAAAGCTGCAATACTGGTGTTTGCTTAGGGAGCAGGAGTAAATATGCAACTTCGCGAACACCCTGTTTTTATTCAAAACATTGCTTAGCCGTCATCTGTGTAAATTGTGCGTTTATTCCAAGAGCTTTTCTAATCAACAATGTTACCAACTCCCTTTCTCCAGATCTTCTCCCTATTACATTGGTATCTAGAGTTAGTATTTTATGGTGATCTAGTATTATTTTTAAATTAGTATTTTGTTGTATGATCTTGCTTGCCGACCTGTAGGGGGTAATTTATTAGCGATGATCAGCTGTGCTACGCCCCTGCTCGCAGCTGTTGATAGTCGGCCATCGCAACGAACATAGAAAACAAAGGAAACAGTGAGATGACCAAACATCGCCCGCGTTGAAGCGCTGCAGGCCTTCAATTAATGGGAACAGGTGCCAGATGATGTACTGATCGTTTGTATACGCCTTGTTTGGTTTGTACTAGAGCAACGCGCACCTTGCCATCCGATCCGCGCGTTACTTTCGTGACTCTGCCGAGCAGCTACTTCTGGGGCGGAAAATTGTCCTCTTTGATGACGACGAAGGTGGAAAGTTGGCCGATTCCTTTGTCCACTTAACTCTTTGCTGCAGCCCCGCTATATAGTCACGGGACCAGTCTCGCCAAAACCGGCGTTTGATGGCTGATATAAGCTGCCAGCGTTGTAGATGAGTTAGGTCGTCGTCCGGATGAGGAGGTGCCGATCCTGGGGGTAAAGCAGCGAGCGTAGTGCCTACCAGAAAATGGGCTGGAGTAATTGGCTCTCCGTCGTTGGGGTTGCTGCGAGTTAACGCGAGTTAAGCACTGCTTTCACTTCAAACGGGATCGTCTGGACTTCGTACTCCTTCAGCAAGGCGTTTCCGACGGCCCTCAAAAAAAGGTGTTTGGCGGACTTGACGGCGGTCTCCCATAGGCCCCCAAAATGAGGCGACCGGGGAGGAATGAAGACGAACTCAACCTGGTGATTGTCGCAGTACAGCCGTTCGAGCGGGGCCGCGCCGCCCAACAAATCTGCTGAGACAGAGGATAAATGAGTTAGAAGTGAGATCCTTTAATAGATCCTTCACCTTCTAGGTGAACCGCTTTCGTTGAAAAACATATGAATACTGCGACATACATTTTTAGAGCTGCCTTGCCACGCACTCCTAGCGGCACTCGGATTGGACCGAAGAGATCGACTCCGTTTATTCTAAAGGGTCGACTGATTCTGACACGGTCAAGAGGCAGATTTCCCATTATTTGCGACATTAACCGTGGCTTATACCGGAAACAGTGCGTGCATCGGCGCACAATAGCACTGCACTCGCGTCGTGCATTGATCAACCAAATTGTCTGCCGAAGCAGGCCGACTAGTGCTCGTGGTCCTGCATGGCAATTAGCGTAGCGCAGGTGCTCGATGTACAATTTGATAAAACTATTCCCTTTAGGCATTAATATTGGGAATTTGGCACTGGGTTCTAGATCCACGTGCGCTAGCCGACCGCCCACTCGCACCAATGTTAAAGTACGGGTTCCGAAAGTTTCGTTGCTGACAAATGGGCTAAGCTTTTGGTAAGATCTGGGTAATGGCAAATTTTCCTTAATTTATTAAATTCGTCTGCAAACGATTCACGCTGAACAGCCTGCACGATATAAGAGAACGAAAAACTAAGCTCGGTAGCTGATAGGACATGGTCGTTCCACAATTTCCAGGTCCTGCCGTAAACAAAACGAAAGATAAATGTTGTAATTCTCACAACCTTCACATAGGAAAAATAATTTTCAACTACTTGTAGCAGCGGATGATTTGAGACAACAGCAACCGTATGGGCGATTACTGGCGGTTTCATTTCGAGTTGGCTTGCGAGGGGCGTGTCAGCCAAGTGCTGATTAACTGGCCAATCATTCGAGTCCATGGACAAAAACGAAGGGCCTTCAAGCCAAAGCGTCGTATCGAGATCTTTGACCGTAGTCCCTCGAGAGGGTAGGTCCGCTGGATTAAAGTTAGTCGGGCCTGTCGCCAGACTGCAGTTGGAGCCAGTTCGTGAATAGCCGAAACCCTATTTGCGACGAATGTTTTAAGTTTTGACAGATGAGTGCGCAACCAAAAGAGAACAACTTCAGAATCCGACCACATAGTAACCTGCTCGACGCGGTAAAGATTAAGTGTCTGCACATCACTCCATAACTTCGCTAAGAGGTGAGCCGCACAGAGTTCTAGTCTTGGAATACTTAGTCTATTGATCGGTGCTACCCTGGATTTGGCTGTTAGCAACCTAACTTTTATCCCCTCTGAGGTCACTGACCTTACGTACAGACAACAACCGTAAGCATCTTCTGACGCGTCCGCAAGCCCGTAGATTTGATAAGTGCCACCTAACTGAGTTCCGACATGCCGAGGGATGTTGATAACCTGTCGTTCGTTGGGTGTACATTTCGACGCCCGCTTAGCCAAGACGAACCCTGGGGAATCTAAAATCTCTCTAAAACTCCCGGATGGAATCGGCCCCTGTTAACAAGTCATCAACGTAAAAATCATTTGCTAGAGCCTGTGAAGCAAAGATAAGAGAATCGAAGTAGATCTCGCTAAGCTGCTTCAAACACCGTATTGCAAGGAAAGGAGCACTTGCCGTACCATACGTAACGGTGTTAGGCCGATAAATTTGTAGAGGGTCTTGCGGGGTCTCACGCCATATAATTAACTGGAACTTTCTATGGACCTCATCTAATACACTTGTCTGCACATTTTAGTAATGTCTGCCGACATAGCAAATTAATGGAACCGGAATTTAAGCAGCGTGGCATACAGGCATGGCTGAATCGTTGGCCCTGCCAAGAGAATTTCATTGAATGAAATTTGTGAAGTGGTTTTGCACGACGCGTCGAATACGACTCATAATTTCGTCGAAGAGCCTTCAGGTCGGAGAACGCACTGATACGGTATAAAATAATGAGGCTCGTTGGGTATCCTATTATCTGTAGCCTCCATGTGACCGAGAGCTAAATATTCCTTCATAAACTGGATATACAACAAATGATTTGTTGGGTTCCCTTTCATACGCCATTCTAAGGACAGAAACCGAAATTTTCCTGTAGAGTTACGCCAGACGGTGCTAGCAAACGATTTTTCACTCAACACTTGATCAGGGGTATAGAGCTGGGATTTCGTTAAATCGGGTATTCTTTCAATTTCCCAGAACTTTCTTAGCGTGTGATCCAAATTGTTGTCCTGAGTAGCTACTAGAGTGGAGTATCAGATAAATCGTGCGGGCGGATTTTCTTTATAGGTCCCTGACGCTACCCAGCCAAAGACAGTATTTTGTAGAGTTGGACCTGAGTGCTTGTGACGTATTTGTCTGCTAGGGAGATATCATTACGAATCCAGCTTGGATCCTGACTGACTTCGACCCTCGACAAGGGCCGTTGCAAGTAAGACGTGATCTACTCTTTGGGGCATAGGCTGACGAACCGAGGCACTCAGTGACTGTTGGGCTACCTGATTGTCAATAGGGGACGACAATTGATTGCCCGACGGTACTTGGGAGGTTGAGGTATACCGATTCAGAAGTGTGTGATGACCCTTCGTACATATTCGACAACGAGGTGACTGGCATGTTGCGACACTATGTTCTCTGCGTAGACAATTGAAGCAAAGTTAGGCATTCTTTGCGAACTTGGACCGAGCTTCTACCGAGATATTAGCGAAAGATGTACAACTCTGAATGAAATGGTTATCTGACTTGCAGAAGCAACATTTAGATTTAAGTTCTTCGACAGGTCGGGAAACTGCAAATGCCGCTTTGCTATATCTGGGCTTGTTCCCTAGCTGCCCCTGTTTGGGAGCTTTTCTGCCTGTCGTGGATTCCTCAGCCGCTAAGTGTTGATATCGTTTATTAAGCGCCTCTGAGCAAGCTTTCCATAACGGAATAGAATCGTAACTAAGTTGTTCTTCCCATCGCGACCGCGTTTTGGGATCTACTCTAGACATGACGATGTGATTTATCATTGCGTTGGCGAGAACTTTCTCGTTGCCGAGCGAGAGAAGAGATTCATATATAGCAGTTACGGTGTCGATAAGGGATCGTAACGCCAAGGCAGATGACACTTCCATTGTTGGGATCGAGAGATACTTTTAAAGTATATTGGGCACGGATTATCATAAACCCTGACCAAGGCCTCATGGCCCTTTGCGTAATTTGCTTCTGTGATCTGGCAAGCCTTTACTGTTCCTAAGGCTTCCTTCTCTAAAAAGGATAACAGGTGAATAAACTTTTCAACATTTGATAGAGATTCGTCGTCGTGAACTAAGCTGTTAAATAAACCTATAAAATGAACTCGGCTTAGTTGCGTCGAATTTTGGGAGCTTCATTTGTGGTTGTATTCGGCTGTGACTTGCTGAAGAATTTAAACTACTATTATTTGCGAAGGTAGAATGATTTAGTTCTCCTACGGACCGATTACAATTTGACATAAATAATGCCTTTGCGGATACACATAATTCTTCTAACTCCTCTCTACATGCTAATTCATTATTAATTGCCTCTAATTGTTGTTGCAACTCGAACGCCTTGTCGATGTATCCATTTAAAATACCTAAACGACATTCCATTTCGCACGCATTAGGGGGAGTTACTGGACCACAAACTGTGACCTGAATTTTAATTATATGATTCTTATACCGCTCAAGCTGTTCTAGCAATTCGTTTGTGTCGTCCTCCGCTGAGGGAGTTCTGCCAATACGTTTCCGACTTCCACCCATTGTGACTAGCAACTTCCCTTTTTTAGATTATTTCTAACAAGCAAATGCCAATGCAATGCTGCTGGTAGCGATAGAATGTCTGCACTGTCCCACCGTACTGAAAATATCTGCTAGGCTATGCGCGATTGGAGCAAGGAAGGCGGGAAGACCGACACATCCAAAGAGCGCGCGAAGAACGGTGCAAGGCAGTTTAAGCAATACCGAATGTGTGTTTGTGTATGTGTTGGGTATGGGCGTTTATGTGGTTGATGACTGAAAGCCAATTCAATTATGATATGTGTTTGTGCAAGTGATGAAAATAAAGTTTGCATATATTTACGTAAGCGTCACTTCCGTTTCGGCAGCGAGTAAGACCGGTTGTGTTCTGCTCGTTTCATGGAAAAACTTACTTTTTTGTGTATCAAAGGCTCTGTGAATAAGTGTGTGAAATTAAGTAGAATACTGTTTAGAAGCGTTAATTTCTTCTTTTAATTATGAAGAAAAAAGGAAATTCCTTTTATTTGATGTGGTGTATTTTGGTCAGTTTTTGGCAGGCTGACCAAAGCATTTCGTGGACCAAAGCATTTCGTATCTATCCATCAGTTGGCGTTGGTCTGATCTATGCGCTCCGGCATGCTCTCGGCCAGTTGGCGCTCGCGTTTCTGGGCCTCTTTTATGTTTTCCTAAGACACTTTCTGGTGCGGCCAAGGCAATCATTGTACTCCACCTCGTCATCGTCCTGGACTTGTTCTTCATCACTGGAACTGTTGCCGCTGCTCAGCTGCTGTCGTGGATCTCCCTTCAGCGTAGACGGCTCCTGGCCAACCTCCTGCTTCTTGCGGTTGAACATCACGAGGCAGTTGTCATCGGAGTTGAGGGTGTCGCCAGAGCGGCTCATCCGGTCGTAGAACTTGCTCTTGGTCTCCAGGACACGCCGCGACTTGTCCAGCTGGCCATTGTCCTACGCCTCGTACGCCTTGGCGCCATCGTTGCTGCTCCCGACCTTCTTGTTACCCCGATCAAATCGGTGGTGGATGCCTGCGTGGCCTTGGCCACCCTGACCTCATGCTGCTTCCTTAGGAGTTCATCCTTCAGGCTGAGCAGGGATGATAAGTTAACACTGATGGCTTTGTTTGAATCGTTCATAGCAAAATTTTAACTAAAATAAAAGGCAGCTGCGGAGTAAGAAGAAGAAACAGCAGCTGATACACTGAAAGAAAATACGACTAATTGTGTACGGTTTTCGAAATATATAAAGTGTAATTATTAAGTATTATATTAACGTTTAAAATTGTATTTGTACATAATCAGATGTTATAGATAAAACTTTATTTTCTGATTAATACGAATTGATTCAATTTATAAAATATTAATAGTTGCTGAAATTGTAAATATAAATAAAAATCTTAAAAAATTCAGTATCATAGATGGGTTCTATATAAAAAAAGTTCATTAGTTCCAAATGGAATATTACAAGTTAATAAACAATTAGAAAGTTATATTTCGTTCTCTAAGTAACTCAACCCACTAACGAACGGTCACACTTAGACAGGGGCCAAGAAAAAGAAACGTGTTTATTTACCTTTTGAAATGTCGAACTCTGGAGAGGATTTCCAGGTGGTAACGCGCAAAAAATGGATGGCCCGGAAGTGCCTGAGGCGGCGGGATCGCCACAAATCCGAGAGCGATTATTTAATCGACTGCCAGGATGTGAAAGAGGAGAAAGAATTGTGAAGAGAAACCTTTATCAGCCAGCAATTAGTTTTCTTAAGGGAGGTTTTTGTGAAAAAATCATGCCAAAAAAATGTGCAGGGGTAATCATGAGTATGCAAATATTTGTGCGAATCAGATGGATACTATGAATGACCAAATAACATGGCCTCCAATTCAGGCAGCGAAGAGAGTGGATACACAAATAGGAAAAGTGTGGCTGCAGCCGACTGCAGTCAAAGTAACCCGGATGCGACCAAGAAAAACACCAACTCAATTTCAGATCCTAATAAATTAACATATAGTGGTCTTTTTCTGTACGAAAAAATTAGACATATCAAATATCACGGTTTCAAGGAAATTATTCCACTTGCAGCCTCTCTATACAAAAATTACTTTCAAAACGCTCGAGATGCCAACTCCCTAGTTCTAAATGCCGAGTTAAGGAAGATGAAGAGACTCAACAAAATTTCGTGGAATAAAAGCATTTTATTTCGTGGAATAAAAGCAGTTATTAGGGGTATTACCACAAATATCTCTGAACAGGAAATTCTTGAAAATATAAATTCTGTAGTAAAGGTTAATCGAGTTGAGCGCATGATGAGACGTCAGGAAAACTCAAACGGATCTGAGGGTGTTAAGTACAATTTGATACCAACCGAGACCGTTAAAGTCAGCTTCGGTGGAGCTGATTTGCTTGAGAAGATTGTACTGTTTGAAATCTGTTCGTTGAAGGTTGACCACTACATACCGAAAGTGCGTCAGTGCTTTAAGTGTGGTAGACTGGGACACACTGCTTTTACATGCAAGTCATCAGAACGCTCTAATTGTGGTGGCAAGGAATTTCTTGGTACCTGCTCGGTACTTAAATGCATTCTGTGTAATGCTAAAAACCACAGTGCCAAGGATAGACAAATCTGTGCAATATGGGCGAAGGAGCAGGACATCAATAAAATTATGACCATCAAGAAGATAGCTAGGAAGGAGGTATTAGGTACTTACTCAGTATCTCAAAATTACTTTCTCCTGGAGAAAATATGATGGTAACTTTCCTCTCCTCAACAAACAGGATAGTCAGACACAGAATAAGGATCTCAAGGTAAATGCAGTACTAAAAAAACCAGCTACGTTAGCAGATTGGTGGCGGTGCAGAAACCTCACTTTCATTTGGAGGCGTTTACAAATGACTCAAGTGACCATGTTCCTTTTTTCCCTGGGCCAACCACTGAGGATAAAATTCATCATATCATTAAGCTGTTATCCCCAATTAGCAATAAAATCGAAATCATAGATCTGATCAAAGCTACACACGATACCAAACAAAATAGCCAATTTACCGCAAGAGAAAGATGACAACCAGTTACTACTTACCATTGACAGAGATTCTTGTAACTTTACACAATGAGTATCAAAATTCTTCAGTGAATTTTTTTGAATAATGTGAATTGTGACAATGTCATCCTATCGGAAGTTTTTTACATGACTTATCATATACGAATATAATTAATTTTAACCGAATTGAAAAGCACAGAGATGATGGCTACGCTGGAGTAGCAATAGTATACAAAAACAGCATAACATTAAAAAAATTTACTTATAACACAAACTGTGACATTATTATTGCAAGTGCCTACAACAAAGGAACAAATATGATTATAGCCTCTTGTCACAGAATTCCAATACTTAGGCGTTGTATAGGGGAATGTGTGAGTCGCTGCTGGTTTGTCAGGAATAAGGCGAATAGATAGCGCGACTTACGGTGAATAATTACACTAACTCGTAGTATTAATTATAGTCTTTTAATGATAAACCAATGGATTACAAAATATGAATGGATATATATATCTTATGAAATTTGTACGTTGCGATATGTCGTTCTCGCGGAGCTGACGTTGCTCGTGTTCATCTCGTTCCACAACTACTCGCCAACTGGCTTCGGAGTTGCCACACAGTTGTTGTTAAATGCTTCCCCATCGGAACTGGATCGTGACAGCTCGGCCAATCCTGCATTCGGATCGTCCTCGATTCGATCATCGTCATCGTCGGGAACATCCAGCTCGGGGATGTTGGAGCACCACGGCTTGATTTTGTCGGAGGAATAGACAGAACAGTATTTACGTCATGTAATCTGAATACCTGGGATGTCTTCGATTACATAACGATCATTTCCAAGGACCTTGACGACGATATAGGGTCCTCGGTAACGTGGTTCGAGCTTTCGCGACTCGCCTGTAGCAGCTGGTTCGTTTTCAACGACTACAAGATTACCTGTGGAGTAGATAGAAGGGTTAGCGTGTTTCGTGTCAAACCGTTCTTTCCATTTAGCTCGCTCGCTTGCAATATTGACGAGCGCTTGGTTTCTGTTGTCGATGACAGATTCCTTCTCATCTGTTCCCAAATCGGCGTGTATAGCTGCCGTGAGATGATTCTGGATGACGTCAATAGGATTAAAGTTAAACACCAAATCAATTGGGCTGAATCCTGATGTTTCGTTCTTTTGAGAGTTTACACTCCACTGAAGATTGTGTAAAGTAAGATCCCAATCCTTCGGGTTGTCGTTCATGGCGCGTACATAGTTGAGAATAGTTTGGTTTGCTCGCTCGACTTGTCCATTTGCACGAGGTGTTCGCACAGCGTTTTTAATGTGTTGAATCTGGTTGTGCTTACAGTACTCTTCAAATTGTTTCGAGGTAAACGCTGTTCCACGATCGGATATTATTATCTTTGGCAGACCGAAGTAGCTGGAACTTTCATTTAAAATGTTCAGCACTGGAAGGGTTTTTGTGTTTTTAACTGCCTTTACAATCAGAAATTTACTGAAGGGATCGGAGATGGCTAGTATATGGGTATTTCCGCGTTTGCTTCGAACAAACGGTCCCAAATGATCAACGTGTAGCCTGCGAAATGGTACTGGATCGGTGTCTTTATAATGCATGCAACCTTCGGGCTTGCCTCCTTTGGATTTGTAGTAGCAGCATTAAATGCATGTTGAGATATATTCTTTCACGTATTTCCGCATTCTTGGGAACCAGAATTTTTGTTGAATTCGTCCGATTGTTTTGTCAAGACCGAAATGTCCAAAATCATCATGACACATCTTAACAATGCGCCACCTCACGTTCTTTGGTACAACGAAAGCTATTCCTTTTTCGACCTTGCGATATAGACGGTGATTTTTGATTACGTAATCAGCTTGAAGTTGCTTTAGCTGATTTCCGGTACGATGTCCTTTTAATACAGCAAATATTTGAACAAGGGCCTCATCCTGAAGCTGCATAGTTAACAACCAGTCATCAACGTCCGTAATTATGGTGCGCACTACTTCCTGTAAGGAATTTCCAGGAGGCCAATCGGGAGCGCGGCTCATGGCATCCACATGGGCCATTTTACTGGCATCACGATGAATAAATTCGCAGTCGTAGTCCAGTATTTTAAGCCACCAACGTGCGACTTGCGGGATTAATTCTTTATTGAGTTTTACTTTAGCGATGGCGGAACAATCAGTAACGAGTCGGAAGGATTTTCCTAGAATATACACCCTAAACCTTTGTAGTGTTTCTACGACGGCCAACGTCTCGAGTTCATAGCTGTGGTATCTACTTTCCGCGTCAGTACAGTGCCTACTAAAATAGCAGACAGGTCGCCAATTCGTTTTGTCTTCAGATTGCAATAGGACTCCTGCTAGTCCGATCGCACAAGCATCTGTGTGTACCTCATGATGTGCTGCAAAATCATACAGAACCAGAACAGGAACACAGCACAATTTGTCGATTAGCTCGTTAAAAGCCCGTTGCTGATCATTTCCCCAATCAAAACTGTTTTGGTCTGATTTACGCAACAATCGTGTAAGGGGTCTTGTTATTAAGGAGTAGTTTTCAACAAACTTTCGAAAGAATCCCGTTAGACCCAAAAATCGTCTGACATCCTTTACGTTATTGGGGACTTTGAAGTTTTTAATAGCGCTCACCTTGTTTTCGCCAGGAGTGATACCATCTTTGTTGATAATATGGCCCAAGAAACTTATTTCTGATTGAAGAAACTTGCATTTGTCATAGCGAAGTGTTAAGCCGCTCTCTTTAAGAATTCGAAAGAATTTTTCAAGTCGTTGGATACCCTCATCAAACGTTTTGCTGGGGACTATGACGTCATCTAAATATGCAAGTACCTCACCTGGCTCCATGCGTTTGACTATTTTGTTCATGACCGCTTGAAAAACTGCTGGGGCATTGACGAGACCGAACGGCATCCTGTTATATTCGTAGTGGCCGTCTGAAGTTACAAATGCTGTGAATTGTTTGGATGATTCGCAAACCTCGACTTGATGATATCCCATACGCAAGTCCAGTTGAGAAAAATAGGCATTCCCGGCTAATTGGGCAAATTGTTCCTCCAGATTTGGCATTGGGAACGGAATTTTGACGGTTATACTGTTGAGACGTCGGTAGTCGACGCAAAGACGATGTTCACCATTCTGTTTTTTAACGACGACAATTCCAGATGCATATGGAGAGTCCGAAGGACGAATGATATCACTATCGAGTAACTCGGAGATAATATTACCGACGACAGGTCTAAGTGCAAAAGGCGTACGGTAGGGCTTAGTGTAGCACGGAACGTTTGAAGTTAAAGTTATTTCCATTTTGGTTAGAGAACATTTGCCGAGCTCGTTAGCTTTCTCCGCAAAGCAAGAAGCGTTTTCCAATATCAATCCGTTTATGAGTTCGTTCTCAACTGAGGAAGGCTCTTGGCTTGTTTGAATTTTTCGAATATTCTCTACGTAACACTCATTACCGAGGATGATCAATTTGTTTCCATCGCGACAAAGGATATCCTTACCCAAAAGTACATTTTCGGTTATTAGTTTATCTTCTACGACCAAAACTTCAACTTCGTAATCAGAATCGTCAATCACAATTTTCACGAAAAGTTTCTGTGTGCAAAGGAATTTCCCACCACCAAATCCGTTCAGAGTAACAGCACACCGTTGTAGAACACCTACGTTTTCGGCGAATGACTTACGAATTAGCGTTCGCGTACTGCCTGGATCTACGAATGCGACGGTTTCATTTCCGTTTACCGAGATCAATTTGGAGATCTCCGAATCAGAATCAGAGTCAATTTTATTGATTTTTGTACCGGTTTTTGTGCTATCGGGGCAGCTGGCAGAATCGTGTGTTGTGCGATTGCAGTGCGTGCAACGAGGCTTGCGCTGGGGCTCAGGACATTTCGAAGAATAATGTCCAACCTTCTGACAATTGTAGCATTTAACCGATACTTCGACTTTATCGTTAAAAGGACGTTTTGTAACCAAGGATGCATTCGGCTTATGAAGGTTGACATTAAGATCCCGTTTGTTTAACATTTGACTGGCGTTATGCTTTATGATATTATGCGCTGAGTATGCAAGAATATCGCGTAGAAGTTCGTTACACGAAACATAACTGTTGGATACCTTTCGCTTTAGATCGTAGTCGTTAATCCCGTTGATAATGTGTGTGCAAATGGCTGAATCCGGTAGCTCACCCTTTTTACCTAAGGCTAGCATCTTGTAGAAATAATCTGACGGTGACTCGGTGGAATCTCTATGCGTTTTTGACATCTTAAGGTGAACGTCTGCCGGATTGCTAAAACATGGAAAGTCATTTAAAAATCTTGCAGTAAACTGGGGCCATGTTTGAAATATTTGATCCGTAGAGTCTACCCAATAACGAGCAGCACCAAACATCTTTTGTTGGACTGCAAATATTACCTTACGATCATCCCAACGATAAGCGTTACGAAGGGAGTTAACACGCTTTACAAATTGATGTGAGTTCAAGGATTTACCAGACGATGGATTGAATTCCGGAAGCAGCGCGACAATATCACTGATGTTTCCATAGGAGGGATTAAGGTTTTCATTGCCAGTAGGGATCCTGTTATCCAAGTAGCCAGCTCGAGCATACGGATACTCGTTATACATCGGTTGATGTATTGGAAAAGTACTGTATTGATTATAATCGTTTCCCGAAGTTACAAAATTTCCAAAGTTTGAGTCAGTGACCGGGATGTTTACGTTTGGCTGTGATGTAGCACAGTCTGCAAATTTCTGTGACGTAGAAAAGTGCACGATGTGTGGCTGAGTCGGGTGGATAACATTTCGCTGTGACGTAGCAAAGTGCATGTTGTGTACTTGAGTTGGGTAGTTATCGTTCTGCTGTGACGTAGCAAAGTGCATGTTGTGTTGTTGAGTTGGGTAGTTATCGTTCTGCTGTGATTGAGGTGTTGCCAAGTTTACGTTTGGGATATTCGTTAATTTTTGCACATGCATCTCGCTGGATCGTAGGTCGATTTCTTGTTGTTGCCGTTTTTCATTATGCCTCTGACTCGTTGAATAGCTACCGTTGGGTGGCTGAACTTCGTTTACTGTTGCAGATTTTTCGATTGGTGATGATATTACGGAGGGGTGAAAAGATCTCTCCTGAAGCTCTCGGACCGTTTTCTCTAGCTCCACAACCTTCTTTTGAAGTGATTGGTTTTCTGCACTTATATATTCATCGTCGCTGTTTTGGGAGTTCAGTCTTTTTAGCATGTCTTCGCGGTTTCCCGATGTCGAGAGTCCCGCTTCTTTGCACTTATGTTGTAGGGCTTTCTTAGTCAAATAGTTCTTTCCCGGCATTGTGTATTGATTTCGCATTACGTTGTGTCCATTAAATTTTGCTCGACTTCACATATTGCGCACTATCCCACTTCTGAGAATGTCACAGAATTCCAATACTTAGGCGTTGTATAGGGGAATGTGTGAGTCGCTGCTGGTTTGTCAGGAATAAGGCGAATAGATAGCGCGACTTACGGTGAATAATTACACTAACTCGTAGTATTAATTATAGTCTTTTAATGATAAACCAATGGATTACAAAATATGAATGGATATATATATCTTATGAAATTTGTACGTTGCGATATGTCGTTCTCGCGGAGCTGACGTTGCTCGTGTTCATCTCGTTCCACAACTACTCGCCAACTGGCTTCGGAGTTGCCACACAGTTGTTGTTAAATGCTTCCCCATCGGAACTGGATCGTGACACTCTTTATATTTTAAACCCAACATTTCTCTCAGTAACTTTAAAGATGAAGTAAACAATTTAATAGAAAAACTTGACCCTTTCAACAAAGTTTTTATATCCGGTGATTTCAATGCCAGTTGTAGGGATTTTGGAGACAGTATAAACAACAGGAAAAGGATTTTTCTAAAAAGGGTAGTGTCAAGTGCTGGATACAGACTTGAAAACAACAATAGTCCAACCTTTAAAAGAAACATAGACTCAGTGGCGGGATCAGTGCTGATTTGACATTCACCAACGGTATTCACTGTGCTGAATGGACATGTAAAAGTTTCTACATTGGTGGTAGCCATCATTTCCCAATTGTTTGCAAAATAAATGCTGATCTAAGCTTACCTATAAAGTTCCTAGCAAAAAACAGATTATTCAATAAATTAGGAAAAATAGAGTCATGTGGTAGTATATCAAACCTCACAAAAAGTATGACAAGTGAAATCAAGGCAGCCATTGTTTTGGAGCTAACAAATTTCCAAAGGCATGGTGGAATGATGAATTAAAGCAACTCTTCAATGAATTTTCCGATAGTCAAAGTAAAGCGTATCGTGATCCGTCATATGAAAATGATGTGAATGCAGTTAATCTCAAAATGAAATGGAAAAAATCAGTCAAAATTGACAAGAAAACTAGTTTTTTTTAAAATATAAATGAATTAAACACCAAACCAAACACGAAAACTGCGTGGAGGTTTTTCAAAAATCTGAAAAACTGTCAGGACGAAAAGTAAGATAGGTTTTATCTGGATAAATCAAGTTCCTTTTTGGAATTTTTAATTGAGCAAATACCTCCTGAAAACAGAGTATCAGATGAAAGCCTATATTCAAGAAAGAACAATAAAAATCCGGGTTTTGTTCTGTGGGATCGTCAAGAAGTTCTCGATCAAGGCAAAAAACTGCACGAGGAGCTGATTCAATAACTTACAAAATGATTGAGTCTCTCAGCACAGAAGCCAAGGTCGAGTTGGTAGCCTTATACAATAATAAGGTTATGAACTGTGATTTTCCACAGGAATGGAGAATTGTTAGGATCACTCCGATTCCCAAAAGAAACAAAGATTTATCCGATGTTAAAAGCTTTAGGCCTATATCCCTTATATCCTGTCTTGCCAAAACATTAAATTGTATGATTAAGAAGAGATTATAATTATTTATAAATGAAAATAAGTTACTGCCATATAGGTCCTATGCATACCAGAAAGGAAAATCAGCGGCGATGTCCATAAATGATGTGATTAATGTCATAGCTTCAAGGAAAAAGAATAGGCCAAGTGTTGTACTAGCAGTTGTTGACCGGTAGGGGATGTAAAAAGGTAGCGAATGTAGCCGTAGAGAATGTGGCTGTACCTAATCAAAAAAGTGTTATTTTTCTTGGTAGAATCATATCTGCCAACATGTCACATAAAGAGCATGTCAAAAAGATAAAAGCTAATACTAAGATCAGCTCAAGAATTCTTCAATATGCTACTACGATCAAGTCTGGCTTGAAACCCAAAGTCAGTACAAACCTTTTCAAATCGTTTGTAAGAACAAGCAGGAATATGCTATAACCAGTATTGCGCACATGGGCTGTGGAGTGAACCAAACCTCAGAGACTGCTCAGGCTGGAGCCTTGAGAAGATGTGTTTGTGTGCCTCCTGGTACAAGCAAGCATGAAATTTTTGTTCTTGCCGGTGTGATGCCACCGATATTCCAAAGAATTGTTCAAGCTGAAAGCACAAAACCCCCTGCTCTTCGAGGTCATCAGGTCATCACCGGCTGAAACAAGCTACATCAACACGATAAAGGACTTTCAATTCTTTTTTGACAATACCAAGCTACGCGACCTGTTTTACGTCTCCAACAAGATCTGTGTCAATGAAAAAGTCCTAGGCAAAAGCAAAAATGAATACTCATTTGAGGAACTCCGTGCCTTTTATGGGGAAATCTTTGAGAAATACATTGGAAATGGATGGAATATAATTTTCATAGATGCGTCTATAGGGCCTGTCTCAAGTGGCATTGGGATACTAGAAATGCCCAGCGGGGTTTCTCAGAAGTTTAAGTTCGATGTTACACTCTCTTCTGTAAGTGCCGAGCTAGAGGAATCGAAATTGCCTGTGATATTTCTCATAAGTCCAAGTACAAAAACTTTGTGATAATCTGTGATTGCCTTGGGGCTATTAGTTTAATTAACTATAAAAAGTCAGAAGCGTACATGGTTCAAAAGATACATAACACAATTGAGAATTCAGATGTTGAAAAGCTTGAACTAGTTTGGGTACCTGGCCACAAGGGCATTAACATTAACGAAAAGACTAACCTCATTGCCAAATCAACCGTAAACGAAGGAGAACCAATAGACAGTAAGCTTTACGTTAAGGATGCCATAAGGGAAATCAAAAAACTTTTGGAATCCACCTGAATGAGGATTACAAAAATAAGTGCACAGTCAAGGGATCAAATCTCTTAAATGTCTTCCCAAATATACCAAAAAAGCCATGGAACCATGATCTAAAATGGAATGCCAAAAGAATAAAAGTTTTGAATAGACTTATGGTTGACTCGACATATGATAAGGTTTTTCTTAACAAAATAAAAGCTATAAGTACAAATTTATGTGATCTATGTAATGTACCTGAATATGCCAAGCATTTGGTCTTCGAATGCCAAAAACTTAACAACATACGATCCAAATTCAAAATATTTAAGTAATATAAAGATTTCAATGAATTACTTACTAAAAAAGAACCACTTCATTTAAGAGAGCTGGCAAAATTCATTAGTACAGCAAATTAAAACTTTTAATCTACCTCTTTCTTTACCATCTATAACAATTAAAATTCTGTGGCGTTTGGCCAACCAATCACCAGTTAATCTCACTGCCAGGAAGTCCTTGTAGGACCACCTTCTGTGGTTCCAAATCTTACACATTCAGAGTGAAGTACGAGTCTATGTACTATCACATCCTGATGCTCCTTACAAAACACAACCTGAGGTCCTGTACCAACAACGTCAGATCAAAACCTCTCGGACAACCTACCCGGAGAATAAATTACCCACATTTTTTGACATCACAACCTTAAGAAGAACACTCGGGAGGAATAACCTTAATTATCACGATATTGAGAATATTCACGATTAATATCGATAGCAGCTGAGTCTACGTGGGCGTATCGCGCATACACCTTCAAACCACTAGTACCTGGTCTATGCGGCAGTGTTGTTGCGACCAACAGCCATATCATCCATGAGATGATTTAAAACCAAAAAAAAAAAAACAAGGAAGGAAGTTAACTTCGGCAAGCCGAAGTTTGTATACCCTTGCAGCTATAATTATTAAATTAAAAAAAAAATGATATTCACAATAGTCTAAGATAACATGTCAAAAAACACCGAAGCTATAATTTGTTACATATTATTTTCCCACCAATTTTCCGATCGTTCCTATGGCAGCTATATGATATAGTCGTCCGATTTTAATAAAATTTAATTCGAAATTCAGAACTAATTTAAATATGTTATTTCCATGCGTAGGAGGTTATATGTTGAAAAACACCGAAGCTATAATTTGTTTCATATTATTTTCCTACCAATTTTCTGATCGTTCCTATGGCAGCTATATGATATAGTCGTCCGATTTTGATAAAATTAAATTCGAAATTCAGAACTAATTTAAAAATTTTATTTCCAAGCGAGAGAGGTTATATATTGAAAAACACCGAAGCTATAATTTCATTCATATTATTTTTCCACCAATTTCCCGATCGTTCCTATGGCAGCTATATGATATAGTCTTCGGGTTTCGATAAAATTTAGTTTGAAATTCAAAACTTATTCAAAAATGTTATTTCCAAGCTCAGGAGGTTATATGCTAAAAAAAACACCAAAGATATAATTTGTATACCCTTGCAGAGGCTATATTGATTTCAGTCAGAAGTTTGCAACGCAGTGAAGGAGACGTTTCCGACCCCATAAACTATATATATATTTGATCAGCATGAATAGACGAGTCGATCTAGCCATGTCCGTCTGTCCGTCTGTCCGTCCGTTTCTACGCAAACTAGTCTCTCAGTTTAAAAAAAAACTTTCTCAAAAGTCTTATATCTTTTGCAGGTAGTATATAAGACGGAACCAGCCGGATCGGTGTGGCGAGGAGATGGACGCAGCCGATGTGCGCTCCCTCTACGCCGAGATGTAAGTGGGTACTGCGCTCCGGCTGTGCGGGCGCTCCAACGACGAAAGATGAAATTAAAATTGCACGGGCGCGTCTCCAAATCTTTGACCATGCACCCAATGTGCGATGCCGATGCACTTGTTGCGCAACGCAAATTTGGACGCGTGCACTTGTTAAATAACTCTTGGTGATTTGCCAACTTATAACAACACGCAAATCCAAAGTTTAGAGGAGTCCACCCGGGGGCGCCAATGTTTGCTCAGGGAGCAGGACTAAATATGCAACTTCGCGAACCCACTGGTTTTATTCAAAACATTGCTTAGCCGTCATCTGTGTAAATTGTGCGTTTATTCCAAGAGCTTTTCTAATCAACAATGTTACCAACTCCCTTTCTCCAGATCTTCTCGGTATCTGGAGTTAGTATTTTATGATGATCTAGTATTATTATTAATCTAGTATTTTGTTGTATGATCGTTGCTTGCCGACCTGTATGGGGTAATTTATTAGCGATGATCAGCTGTGCTACGCCCCTGCTCGCAGCTTTCGATAATCGGGAATCGCAACGAACATAGGAAACAAAAGAAACAGTGAGATGACCAAACAACTGGAATTAGGAAAAAAATCGTACATCTGAACGCAGATATCTCGGAAAGTATGAAAAATAGAGAACCGCCAACGCGATTGCGATCGATTTTCGCCATCTAAGGATACCCAAAAACCATGGTCAGCGATAACGGTCCGTAGCTTACGGCTGACGCCTTTGAGAAATTCTGAAAGCAACACGAAATAAAACACATAACCACAGCACCGTTCCTTCCTGCATCTAACGGATTAGCAGAGCGTTTTATTCAGACGTTTAAATTCGCAGCCAAAAATAACCTTTACGACGGTATACCAGTCCGAGTAGCAGTAACGAAATATATTTCTCCTTACAGGTTCACTCCAAATTCCCAAGGAAAATCTCCTGCCGAGTTAATTTATGGTCGTCCAGTCTGTACCGTTCTAAGTCAATTTTCGAGCAGCCTGTCGAAGCCAAGTATTCAGTTAGCAAGTACGTCCCTAAACAAATGGTCAACGTCGTAACTATTCAAGGGGAGAAAAGGGGATTGAAGGCATAATCGACCGTCCTATTGGAATAATGCTGCGGATCGTTTCAAAGGCAAGGATTAAAGGAGGAGATGTGTTATATATTGTCAATTTTGTAGATCACAACTTTTTTTGTATTCCTCCATTCTACATACATGCTCTGTTAACATTTAGGAAAATGTGGCAACTCTGTAAGTTTCACATTGAATAAAGCAGTCTTTAATAAGAGCTCAACAAGAACCTGCTGGTACTCTCTACTCCAGATCCAAAGATCCCTTTGACCCCTTTGTCCTCTGCTCACGGCTTTCAACTGGTGTGCTACGTCTTCGCGCCGCCCTTCCCATTCCCCTGTGAAATGTGTCACGCAGGCGCGCCGTACCGCTGCTGAGATGTGACACTTCTTCTGCTGGTCTAAGGTTCACCGCCAAGTCCAAAGTCAGGTGCGTTCCGTTATTTCCCTTTGCACACAGCTCTGCCCTCGAAGTCTCTGCTCGCTATCTCTCTCTTTAACCTTTCGATCTCCAAACTCTCTTTCTCCAAACTCTCTTACTCCAAACTCTCTTTCTTTAACATCTCGTTCTCCAACCTCTCGTCTTTCAACTTCTCACTCTCCAAACTTTCGTCTTTCAACTTCTCACTCTCCAAACTCTCTTTGCCATTTTGTTACTAAGCCCTAACTCGCCGCTTATCTTTTAGCAGGCAGGCCACTTTTTATAATTGACGCTGCAAATTGTGGGGAGCTGTTGAACTCCGTACTTTAGGTAAAGTTATTTGAGATATAAAGCTTAAAGCTAACGATCCAAACAAATCCCAGTAAGTCTTATGTATATTTGTCCCTTTCTTAGCATCTAATGAATGCAATAATCGCTATGTGGCAAGAGAAGAACGGTCGAGGGCTACACTTATTATTAATACCCTTTACTCGTTACTCGTAGAGTTAAAGGGTATATTGAATGCGCGGGAATGTATGTAATATGAAGAAGGAAACTATAAAATATATAAAATTTTGATCAGGAACACTTATTCAGTCGGTCCTGTCATGTCCGTCTGTCTGTCCGTGTGAACGCTGTGATCGCGGAAGTTATAAATTTTGATGGCTTAAATTAAGTATACAGATTCTACGGGTTCCTGTATCGCTCTAAAATTCCCATCCCGCTAAAATCTGTCTTGCACCTACATTTTTGAAAATGTTATATAAGTGTAAATACAATTGTATGTTTTTTTTATCGATCCGCAAATTGCTTAAATTAGGAAAATATATATGTCGGATCTAAAATTATGGTAGTCAGTGTAAAAGCATTAAATAAAATGCGTGTACCAAGTGGCAATTCTCGTCTCTGCACTCTAACGGTTGTTTGTTAGTACGCATTGTTCCGTCTATTCGCCAGATGGTCAGTATAGTTCGATGCGAACATGAGAGAGAGAGTTGTGTGAGGTTAGAGGTTTGAGAGAGAGATGCGCACTACGATTGTTGTGCGTGTATGCTTGAGCCACTGCGAGAGACAGAGATACAAGTATGGTCGTTGCAGCATTTTCGGGAAAGCATTTTCGGTATGCTAGAAGGCTGGCGCGCATTCTCAAATAAAATAATTAAGCTAAACAAGAAAGGAAGATGCCAATGTCTCTACAGAGTTTTTCGAGTCTTATACAGGTAAAATCTAATTACAGAAAATTTAAGAAAATTCTTCATTTGAATCTGCTACCGTATATGATTACCGAAAACGAAATACAACGGTCTTTGTGTTATTTTGGCAATAATTATTCGATCGTTTCTTGGGAGCTGTATGACAAAGTCTTCCGACTTAAATTTTTTTTTAAATTCTAAAATATAGGAATAATATTCCCAAGAGTAGAAGTTAATACGTCAAAAAAGATCAAAATAATTTTTTTTATATCTTAAAACGAGTAATTTTAAGTACTTTCAATAAATACAAATTAAGTTTCTCACTCGTGATTTAATTAAAAAAATTTATTTTTATTTTTTAATCACTTAATCACTATTACAATTTTTCAATAGGTCGAACTTAGTTTATTCACTGCTCGTTTACTTTTTACTCGATTAGTATTACTGCTCGATTCGGATCTCAAAAACGGACTGTCTGATCTCTAGTTCAATGATCAATAATCAAACCTCGGCTTAAGAGAATTTATCCCCAAAAATTGATAAAGAGAATGACTCAAGAGAGTCGGAAAATAGGATGATGCAATTTGCCAATTAAATTTGAAGTCCGATCTTGGCCGGAAACTGGTGTTTACATTAGCGGAGTTTTAGGGACCGCTTTGGGGATCTTTTTGTTTACGTTAGCGGACTCGGGACTCGCTTTGGGGATCTTTTGTTTACGTTAGCGGACTCAGGGCTCGCTTGGGGCTCCGATTGTTTACAATATCGGTTTGGATGTTTACAGCATCCGTTTGATTCGGACTGCGTGAAATTGATCTGGGTGGGAATGATTTGGAGGCCTGCTTGGCAGAAATAGCTGACCACGGATTTATCTCGGGTCTGTCAGAGTTATTTGGAAATTAGCTCTCGGCTCAAAGTTGTTTATAAATTGGGTAAGAGCCCCTAAATAATGTGTCATATAACTCCCCCCATTCTAAATTGAATCGTCCCGATTCATTGGAACTGTTGGGTATATTGAATGCAATTGATTGGTTAGTTCGACAATGATATTTTCTTCTAGGGTATTTTCATTGTCGGGTGTATTATTTATCTCAATATCGGAAATATTGCTTTCTGGTTCGATTTCTATACGAATTTGCCATGGTTTGAATATTAAAAATTTTCTGAATTTGATTATAATCATAATAATTAAATATATTAATGCTAATATGATTAATATTAACGTAATTGGTATTTGAGTTTGTTTAATTTGAATAAATGGATTTAGTATGTTAATATTATCAAATGAGAGTTCCGAATCATTAGATATAATATATTCGGATATTAAAAAATCTGTATATTTTCGAGCTGTGATGTATTCCAATATCTTATTGTCTACATTGGTGTAGGAAATATTATTAATTATAGAGGTGCCATTAAAAGTAATTAAATATGACCCATTTAAATGAGTGTCATTAACTGTATTTTCTCCATTTACAAAAATGGCTCCATCTTGGATTACATCTACTTTTTTATTTTTTTCTCTGATTTTGTTACAAAAAGATTTTTCTCCATTTAGTAATCTGGTGAAACAAGAACCTTCTGGGTTAAGTGTGCAATAATTGTTAAATATTTCTGTCTTAAAATTAGACATTACATAGTACTTATTTCTACATTTTGCGACGTGATTATCAATTAATAATTTTCCATCATCATGTGAAATGGATCTTGAATTGTAAACGTCACAGCGATCGGTAATAATAGGGTATTTTATGTAAATTATAATAAGATCTTGATGCAAAGCGATTTTAAATTCAGATATATCTAAAAGGTCTGTTATAACTACAGGTCTATTTTCGTGTTTATAAATTTCTTGTATATCGTCGTTGTTTAGAATTTTAGTATTAAATACATCGATTTTGGCGAGTGTAATTGTGTCCATTAAATTCATAAGATCGTAAGTAAGCAAACGCAGACGATATTTTCTAAGCGGAATTTCTTGATCTTTAAAGGCTGTTTTGAATTCTTCAGATAAAGATTTTATCTCTTTAAATATTTTAGAATTAATAACGAATTGATCGTTATTATTTTGTATTAAATCATCGATTTTATTTTGGACAGTTATGAAATCATCATGATCTGGTGTTCCCGCTATCCATTTCCAAATAGTGCCTATTTCATTAATGCCTCTTTTCGATCTACTGGGTATAATTTGGGAGATAAGTATTTGGATAATTTTTAAATCGTGGGATATTTCCCAAAGAAAATTGTTGCTGTCGTGACTCTTCAGAAATTCTGTTTCAAGATTAATTATATCTCTATAAAGACTTATATTAGTTATATGAAATAAATCTGCGTATGATTCATAAATAAGAACATCTTTGGTATCCTTGTAAAGAAGGAAATCATGGTTCGTGTAATCCATAATTTCGGATTTGGTTGTAGCTACCAGCAATAATAAGTACATTATTGAAATCATTATCTGTAATTTGAAACAAATTATTTAATATTATCTTTATGAATCGTACGGTTTCTGTTATTTATAATAACTTTATTTGGGAGATTTTCCTTAACTACTTGTTTTTTATATCTAGAATTAAGCTTGTTTCTTTCCCCGTGTTTCTTTTCGTAAATTACCTCTCCTACGTGATAATTCTTATTTTGTCTATCTTTATTGTGAAAATGCAACATTTTCTCTTGGGCTTGCTGCAATAATTTAGGAATATCATCGTGTTTGATTTTATTAAATAATATATCAAAAGGTCGATGATTGGTTATTGAATGAATTGTTAAATTGTATTTTTGTGCTGCTCTAATTATAATTTCGGAATAATCAATTAAATTAAGCTCATCTTTAATGCAGCGGGCAATTTCTGTTAAGGTAGAGTGTGCTCTTTCTATTTGTCCATTAGACGTACTATGTCGAGGATCTGCAAAGAATAGAGATATCCCATTTCTTTGAGCAAAGGATTTGAATTGGGATGAAGAGAAACTTGGTTCGTTATCTATCATCAAAGATTTGGCTAATGGAAATTGTTGTAAAATTTCTGAAACTTTATTTTCTATATTTAGTTTGTTAGGGATTTCTTTTACGACCAAATATTTCGAATAGGAATCTATACAAGTAATGAATATAAGATTTTGGGCGTAATATATGTCAAGATGCAAATTTTCACCTTCTCTTTCTGGAATAGGCGCTTGACCGATAGGAATCTGTACTGGGTGTCTGTTGTATTTGTTTTGATTGCAGATTGTGCAATTCTTTATAAACTCCTTAAGCTTTTTGTATAAATTGGGCCAATAATAAAGTCTAGTTATTTGTTTATAATTTTCATCAAGCCCTCTATGAGCTCTACAATGAGTTTCTGTGATAATCACGGATCTGTCTTCAGCGTCTTCGACATCCTGGACAAATGTCTTAGTGTATAAAAATGTATTTATAAAATTGTCTTTAAGTGGTTTTTGAATTCTATAAAAATCTTCTAGAGTACAGTGAACTCCTATTGTTATATTGGGTGGAATATATTCTCTTAATATTGATATTAAATTTTCTGGAGTATCATACTCTATTATATGTCTAGTATTTCCGAATACATTAATCGACTCATGTATTGTATACCTCCCCGTTGCTATTAGCAATTGTTGCTTAAACTGGTTTAAGGGTTTTCGGGTTTCTTGTATAACATTCTCAAAACTACTCTCTGCTGAATGCTGAGTATTTTGATCTGAGACCGATTCATTACTTTCCGTTAAGTTATTTATTTGAATCCTTGATAAAGCGTCCGCAACAACATTTGTTGCTCCTGGCTTGTAAATAATTTTGGGTGAATAGCTTTCAATAAAGGAATACCATCTTTTCATCTCAATATTTGGATTTTTTTGAGAAATGGAAAATGAAAGAGGTTGATGATCGGTATAGATCTCGATGTTGTTAACCCCATATAAGTAATTTCGAAGATTTTTAAAAGCCCATACAATGGCTAAAAGTTCCTTTTTATTTGTCGCGTATAATTGTTCGGTTTTTGTCAAAGTTTTTGAAATAAATGTAATTGGTTTTCCTTCCTGAGAAAGAACAGCACCAATTGCTAAGTCAGATGCGTCAGTTGTTAGGGTAAATTTTTTATTATAGTCCGGTTGTATTAGTTCTACTTGTGCAATTAAGTTTTCTTTGAGCTCGTTAAAAGCTCTTACAGCTGAATCATCAAACTGTATTAAAGTTTTACGTGATGCCTTTTTTGATACTTTGCCGTTTTGGCCTTCTAAATATTTTGTTAAAGGTTTAGCTATCTTTGCGTAATTTTCCACAAATTTTCTGTAATATCCTGTAAGGCCTAGGAAGCTTCTAAGCTCTCGAATATTTTTAGGTATCGGATATTTTACAATTGTAGAGATTTTTTCGGGATCGGTTTTGATCACATTGTGAGAAACAACGTAACCGAGAAAATTGGTTTCTAATTTAAAGAACTTTGATTTTTCAATTGAAATTTTCATGTTTGCGTTCAGCAAAATTTTAATAATGAGAATTAAATCTTTGTAATGTTGTTCAATTGTTTTTGAAAATATAATTATGTCATCCATATAAACGTGACATGTTTTACCCACTTGTTCTCTTAAAATATCATCCATCGCTCGTTGGAATATTCTTGGAGCGTTGGTCAAACCGAAAGGCATTCTTAGGAATTCGTATTTCCCGTTGTTTATTGAAAATGAGGTTTTCTGAATGTCTGGTTCATTCATGAGAATCTGATGAAATCCAGATTCCAAGTCAATTGTTGAAAAGTATTTGGCTTTTCCAAGATTTGACAAAATCACTGAAGGGTCCTGCATTGGATATCTATCTGGTATAGTATTTTCATTTAGTTTTTTATAGTCAATTACGAGTCTTAGTTTTGGAGTTCCATCTTCATTGAAACCCTTTTTTGGTACTACTAGTACTGGTGAATTATAAGGGCTTCTACTTGGCCTTATAATTTCTTCTTTTAACATTCGACTTATTTCAGAATTTACAAAATCTGAAGCTGATAGAGCATAAGGGTATTGTTTGCTGTAAATGGCCCTATCATTTACGGTGTTTATTTCACCGCGGATATCTGTCCTAAATGGAATCTGCATATTTATTTTTGAATGCTCTTCATTGATAATATTTAATATTTCGTTTTCCAGATCTTTTCTTTGATCTGCAGACGATATTTTTATGTTGTTTATTCTTTGATTGTCGGTTAGTTCAACGACGGCGTGTTCAGAATTTTTAAATTCCAAACTTTTATTTTTGTCGGATTTCTCAACGACGGCGCGTTCAGAATTTTTGAATTCCAAACTTTTATTTTTGTCGGATATTTCAACGACGGCGTGTTCAGGATTTGTATATCCCAAACTAGATTCGCTTTGATTACCCATTTCAGATTCGGATCTGATTTGAGCTTTTTCATCAAAGTATTTTTTTAATATAAATTCTTTTAATGGAAGAATGGTGTTTTCTTCTGTTAAAGAATGTTGGTTTAATATGTTTCCGTTATCATAATTTAATTTTTCTTCTATTCCATTATATTTAATTATTCCCTTTGCTGTATCAATTACCGCTCCTATTTTTTTTAATAGGTTATAGCCGATCAGTAAATCTGAGTCTAGCCCATCTATTTCATAAAAAGTATATCGCGTATCAAAAATAGTTATCATATGATAAAATTTAATTATTGAATAGCCATTCACTGTGGATACTCTTTTGTAAATTGGAAGCTCGTTCTTATTTTTATAAATTCCTGTTCTTATATAACACGAGGTTGCCCCAGTGTCAATTAATATTTTTAATTTTTTATTTATTTTTGGATCGTTTCTAATTATGTAGGGTAAGCCTACTCCTGACTTTTGTCTAAAAAATGGTTCTCCTCAATGTTATTTAGTCTCATCGTCTTGTTAGCCGGTTGGTTAACAGTTCCAGTTGGTACCCTTTTATTTTGGGCTTGGCCTTGCTGAGTATTCTGGGTCTCAAATTTTTTTGTTTGATCCCACTTGTTCTGACTATAATTATTATTTTGATATTTATTATAGCCTTGATTATAGCCGTTGTTAGCCTTATTCTGAGCGTGGATAGACTCGTCTACCTCCATTGGTTCCGGCTTATTTTGTGGCTGCCTATAGGTGTTCCACTGATTTTGTTGGTTATTATTAAATCTACCCTGGTTCCAAGAATTATTTTTATTCTGATTATAGTAACCATAAGTATTTTTGTTCTGGTTGTTCTCATGATTAAACCTTAAATTATTATTGTTTCGCTGGTTACTGTAACTATTGTTTTGCTGTCTTGTCTTGTGGTTGAAATGTGTTTGTCCATTTCCACTAGAGTTTGGCTCGCTATGTTTTCTCTGAGTAGTAGAGAAACTATTTGCGAAATGAGCCCTCATGTTGTTGCTTTCCAATTCCTGAACTATGACCATTGCATTTGGTAGGTCAGGTGGATTCATTGAGAAAATAGTATCTGAAATTTGGCCGTTGAGGCCGGTAATGAAAACTCTAAGAGCTGTCTTCCTATGTTTCTCATTCATTTCCGCTGTTATAGGTTTGTTTCTACCGTAGGTCATAATAGTTTTATTAATTAGCAGAGTTAATTTTCTATTAACTGTACCATAATAATCCATTATGGATAATTTTCCCTGACTCAATACACTTAATTCCTGTTCAATAATGTGAATTGGTCGTTTGTCGCTAAAGACGAAGTCAAGTCTGGCCATTATGGCATCGAAATTTAATACAGTACCGTTATGGGTTAAGGCATCGTTTGCCATTCCTGTTATTTTGTTTCTTAATATAGATAAGGCAGAATAAAATCTTTCACTCCCTCTGGCATATTGCCCCATGGCTACTTCTGCCGATTCTCTCCAGCTTACATATTTATCCTCTTCACCTTTATATTCCCTAACAGATTTGATGATCTCATAAGATGTGTCGCATTTTATATTTGGATCTACAATCTCTATCTGATAATCCTCAACCGTTTTAATTTTGTGAGAAAGCTGCGATCTTAAGTTAACGATCTCCTCCTTCAATGGATTTAATTCAAAATTTACAATTTGCTTTATTAAATCTCCTACATTTAACATGGTATTGTTTGTTATTGCCTGATGGCTTGTATTTTCTTGTGGCTGATTCATGTGGAGTCTTTTGTTTGCTCCAGTCTGGCTTGTTGAAGGTTCTGACATTTTGAGAACTTTTTCAAAATTTGAAATTAACTCTTCCACTTTGTATATTTATATTTCCTTTCTTACAAAATTTTTTTTATATAATAATAATAATAAAAAAATATATGATAATAATAATAAAAAAATATAGTATCGCTCACGAATCGTCCTTAATTTTTTTTCTTCTCGTTGTTTTTTGCCTGTTGGGGTCGTTCCTATCCTGAATGATGATCCTGATTGGGGTCGTCCTTCTTTTTTCGTTTTTAGATTTTGTCTTGGGGTCTTCCTTCTTTAATTCCTTTTTTAAATTGGGGTCTTCCTTCTTTTCCAATATTTGGCGAGGGATTGCCCTTCAGCCCGTTTTCTTAAATTGTCTTTTGTTGAATTGTTGATATTGAAGATTTTTTTTTTTAATTTTTGATTTAAAACATTTGTTTAATTAAATTGTTTTTCACAATGTTTATTTTTTTCGATGAAATTTTTTGGTCACTTTTTGATTTTTATATTGTCCGAGCAGTGAATTTATGTTACGATCACTATTTTGTAATTTGAGATTTTAAGGGGATTATTTCATTAATTATTTTCCACCTTATTTTTTTGATCAACACAAACTTTTTATTTTTTTGCCGGTTGTATAGAGTTTAAGGGGATTATTGCATTTATTGATTTCCACCTTATTTTTATCAACACAGGCTTTATTTATTCGTCGGTTGTATCGGGATTTTTTTGGCCGCGCTAAATTCCTTTTTTCACTTTAAAACTTTTTTGTGTTTATTTTAAAGCTTTGCTTTTTTAGAATTTTTTAATCGCACGGCCCCACGTTGGGCGCCAATTAAGTTTCTCACTCGTGATTTAATTAAAAAAATTTATTTTTATTTTTTAATCACTTAATCACTATTACAATTTTTCAATAGGTCGAACTTAGTTTATTCACTGCTCGTTTACTTTTTACTCGATTAGTATTACTGCTCGATTCGGATCTCAAAAACGGACTGTCTGATCTCTAGTTCAATGATCAATAATCAAACCTCGGCTTAAGAGAATTTATCCCCAAAAATTGATAAAGAGAATGACTCAAGAGAGTCGGAAAATAGGATGATGCAATTTGCCAATTAAATTTGAAGTCCGATCTTGGCCGGAAACTGGTGTTTACATTAGCGGAGTTTTAGGGACCGCCTTGGGGATCTTTTTGTTTACGTTAGCGGACTCGGGACTCGCTTTGGGGATCTTTTGTTTACGTTAGCGGACTCAGGGCTCGCTTGGGGCTCCGATTGTTTACAATATCGGTTTGGATGTTTACAGCATCCGTTTGATTCGGACTGCGTGAAATTGATCTGGGTGGGAATGATTTGGAGGCCTGCTTGGCAGAAATAGCTGACCACGGATTTATCTCGGGTCTGTCAGAGTTATTTGGAAATTAGCTCTCGGCTCAAAGTTGTTTATAAATTGGGTAAGAGCCCCTAAATAATGTGTCATATAACTTACACATTTTTAAATGTTTTTTTTCTGTGCGCCTCAGCGAATTTTTTAATCTTCCTCGCAACGTGCCGAATGACAACATTTTATAAAATGTATTTATTTGGTCGAATGTATTGGAATTTTTAGACACAAAATGTAATATTAGAGCTTTTGTATGTTGAAGATGCGATCGTCACGACCCCTAAACTCTTAAAGTGTTGTTTTTGTTTGATTTTTAATTTGATTAATTTAAAAGAGCTAACAAATAAATGAAATTAAGAACTAGCGATGGAGTTTGGGCTGTGGCAGCAGAGGCCACCAGCTTAGGTTTAACGATAAATTTGTTAATTTTTATACCCTTGCAGAGGGTATATTGATTTCAGTCAGAAGTTTGCAACGCAGTGAAGGAGACGTTTCCGACCCCATAAAGTATATATATTCTTGATCAGCATAACTAGACGAGTCGATCTAGCCATGTCCGTCTGTCCGTCTGTCCGTCTGTCCGTCTGTCCGTCTGTCCGTCCGTTTCTACGCAAACTAGTCTCTCAGTTTTAAAGCTATCGGGCTAAAACTTTTCCAAAAGTCTTATATCTTTTGCAGGTAGTATATAAGTCGGAACCAGCCGGATCGGACAACTATATCTTATAGCTCCCATAGGAATAATCGGACAAAAAAATGAAAAAAAATTATATCTTTGGTGTTTTTTAGCATATAAACTCCTAAGCTTGGAAATAACAATTTTTAAATAATTTTGAATTTTGAATTAAATTTTATCGAAATCGGACGACTATATCATATAGCTGCCATAGGAACGATCGGAAAATTTGTGGAAAAATAATATGAAAAAAATTATAGCTTCGGTGTTTTTCAACATATAACCTCCAACGCTTGGAAATAACATTTTTTAATTAGTTCTGAATTTCGAATTAAATTTTATCAAAATCGGACGACTATGTCATATAGCTGCCATAGGAACGATCGCAAAATTGGTAAGAAAATAATATGAAACAAATTATAGCTTCGGTGTTTTTTAACATATAACCTCCTACGCTTGGAAATAACATTTTTTAATTAGTTCTGAATTTCGAATTTAATTTTATCAAAATCGGACGACTATATCATATAGCTGCCATAGGAACGATCGGAAAATTGGTACGAAAATAATATGAAACAAATTATAGCTTCGGTGTTTTTTGACATATTATCTTATACTATTGGGAATATCATTTTTTGTGTTTTTAAATTTAATAATTATAGCTGCAAGGGTATATAAGCTTCGGCTTGCCGAAGCTAACTTCCTTTCTTGTTTAATATATGTTTAGTTGATGTAATCTAATTAAGGTTAAGTTATATATGGTGGTATAGATTAGTATTTTTAAAGAGTTGAAGAATATTTAATACGTTTCCTGGTGTGGGATTTGAAAGGAACCATTTTTGGTTGGTGTTTTTGAATATATTTCTATAGGGAGTTACAAGTGGACAGCAGGTGTTCCAGTGGTAGAAATCCGTTGAAAAACGGGCAGTTTCTAGTTTGGGTTTGGTCGAGGTAGTGCTTGTGTGTGTCCAAGTCTGAGCCGTGTGATTTATATTTGTTCTCTTAGTGAGATCGACCATTTTCTTATGTTAAAAGAGTGGTAGCTGTTAAGTTGAGTTTAGTTAATTGTATGCTACCAAGTTGAGGTTTTGGTGATGTATATATATATATTTAAAATATATTTAACTATATAAGTGGTTGTCGCGAGTTCGTTTCCTGGTATTCCAACGTGTCCAGGTCTCCAAAGAAGTTTGAATTTAAAGCTGAATTTTTGTAGGAGGTAGAGGGCATGTGTGGTGTAGTGTTCGCTGTTGTTTAAATTCTTTAAAGCTTCACTAGCAGAGAGAGAGAGTCTGAGCATATGCAGAATTTTACACTTTCCTATTGTTAGCCTCTAGAACACTATAAAAACTAGAAGCTTTGCTGTGAAGAATGATGAGAAGTGGAGATGGATGTTGTTTAATATTTTCAGTTTCGTAAGTGATAGCGAGGCTGGTAATGTCGTTTGTTTGAGATCCGTCTGTGTTAATGTAAGTTAAGAGAGATCGTTGATTTGCTTTTTTGTGAACTTATTTATTGCTGTGTCGATTTCTGACAGGTTCGTGTTCCAGGGTAGTGACGATTGTTTGGAGATTTATTTTTGCTTCAATGACAATTTGTTGGCCTTGCATCTTTCTATAGTTTTCATTTGATTTGTAGTGTCGACGTTTTCATATTTTTTTTCTTGGGGACTTGCTAGCATTGATAATGGTTCTTGCGAGCTGTATGTAAGGAGGTCTCGTCTATCTTCCAGAGCATCTACGCGTGCTTCGAAGAGGATGTTTTCGACTGCTGTTGATCTGAAAGCTCCAAGAGCGGTTCTGAAGGCTGTGTTCATTGTAAATTTAGTTTTCGTAATGTTGAGTTTGTGGGATATCCGTAGAATGGAACACCGTAGTCTGCTTTTTCGACAAGGGTTGCTTTTGTGACGTTAAGATGTGTGGATGTGCTATAATTAAATTTTGGGTTTGATAGACATCTTATTATATTAATTGTTATACCCGTTACTCGTAGAGGTAAAGGGTATACTAGATTCGTCGGAAATTGTGTAACAGGTAGAAGGAAGCGTTTCCGACCCCATAAAGTATATATATTTTTGATCAGGATCATATAAAAGCTGCAATACTGGTGTTTGCTTAGAGAGCAGGAGTAAATATGCACTTCGCGAGGCCCCTGTTTTTATTCAAAACATTGCTTAGCCGTCGTCTGTGTAAATTGTGCGTTTATTCCAAGAGCTTTTCTAATCAACAATGTTACCAACTCCCTTTCTCCAGATCTTCTCCCTATTACATTGGTATATAGAGTTAGTATTTTATGGTGATCTAGTATTATTTTTAATTTAGTGTTTTGTTGTATGATCTTGCTTGCCGACCTGTAGGGGGTAATTTATTAGCGATGATCAGCTGTGCTACGCCCCTGCTCGCAGCTGTTGATAGTCGGCCATCGCAACGAACATAGAAAACAAAGGAAACAGTGAGATGACCAAACATCGCCCGCGTTGAAGCGCTGCAGGCCTTCAATTTATGGGAAGAGGTGCCAGATGATGTACTGATCGTTTGTATACGCCTTGCTTGGTTTGTACTAGAGCAACGCGCACCTTGCCATCCGATCCGTGCGTTACTTCCGTGAGTCTGCCGAGCAGCTACTTCTGGGGCGGAAAATTGTCCTCTTTGATGACGACGAAGGTGGAAAGTTGGCCGATTCCTTTGTCCACTTAACTCTTTGCTGCAGCCCCGCTATATAGTCACGGGACCAGTCTCGCCAAAACCGGCGTTTGATGGCTGATATAAGCTGCCAGCGTTGTAGATGAGTTAGGTCGTCGTCCGGATGAGGAGGTGCCGATCCTGGGGGTAAAGCAGCGAGCGTAGTGCCTACCAGAAAATGGGCTGGAGTAATTGGCTCTCCGTCGTTGGGGTGCTGTCAGCTACTAGCGGACGCGAGTTAAGCAATGCTTCCACTTCAACCAGGATCGTCTGGACTTCGTACTCCTTCAGCAAGGCGTTTTCGACGGCCCTCAAAAAAAGGTGTTTGGCGGACTTGACGGCGGTCTCCCATAGGCCCCCAATATGAGGCGACCGGGGCGGAATGAAGACGAACTCAACCTGGTGATTGTCGCAGTACAGCCGTTCGAGCGGGGCCGCGCCGCCCAACAAATCTGCTGAGACAGAGGATAAATGAGTTAGAAGTGAGATCCTTCAATAGTTCTAGGTGAACCGCTTTCGTTGAAAAACATATGAATACTGCGACATACATTTGTAGAGCTGCCTTGCCACGCACTCCTAGCGGCACTCGTATTGGACCGAAGAGATCGACTCCGCTTATTCTAAAGGGTCGACTGGTTCTGGCACGGTCAAGAGGCAGATTTCCCATTATTTGCGACATAAACCGTGGCTTATACCGGAAACAGTGCGTGCATCGGCGCACAACAGCACTGCACTAGCGTCGCGCATTGATCAACCAAATTGTCTGCCGAAGCAGGCCGACTAGTGCTCGTGGTCCTGTATGGCAATTAGCGTAGAGCAGGTGCTCGATGTACAATTTGATAAAACTATTCCCTTTAGGCATTAATATTGGGAATTTGGCACTGGGTTCTAGATCCACGTGCGCTAGCCGACCACCCACTCGCACCAATGTTAAAGTACGAGTTCCGAAAGTTTCGTTGCTGACAAATGGGCTAAGCTTTTGGTAAGAACTGGGTAATGGCAAAATTTTCCCTAATTTATTGAATTCGTATGAAAACGATTCACGCTGAACAGCCTGCGCGATATAAGAGAACGAAAAACTAAGCTCGGTAGCTGATAGGACGTGGTCGTTCCACAATTTCCAAGTCCAGCCGTAAACAAAACGAAAGATAAATGTTGTAATTCTCACAAGCTTCACATAGGAAAAACAAGGAAGAACGCTATAGTCGAGTACCTCGACTATCAGATACCCGTTACTCAGCTAAAGGGACCAAAGGGAAATGGAGATATGCAAGCAGCAATGCGAGATTGAAATGCGCCACCTATCGGCGGTAGACAGAGTTAAGCGTTATGGGCGTTAAAGTGGGCGTGGGAATTTTTTTTTTGGGTCAATCGATAGGTATTGACAAGACCAATACAGTTCAGTTAAAACTTTGTATCTATAATGAAAGTTGTGGGCGCCACAGGCTTGGGCGGCTTGTGGGCGTTAGAGTGGGCGTGGCATATTCGCGTAACAAACTTGCGCTGCGCACAAGGCTACGGAATCTAAATCTGAGATCCCAATTCTCTATCCGTGATAGTTTTCGAGATATCCACGTTCATATTTACGATTTTTAGAAGTTTGTGGGTGGTTTGTGCGCTTAAAAGTGGGCGTGGCAAACTTTTTAATCAATCGAAAGGTATTGATGAGAGCAATACATTTCAGTAAAAATGTTTATTCTAGCATCAAAACTGTAGGAGCCACAGTCTTGGGCGGTTTGTGGGCGTTAGAGTGGGCGTGGCACTCTACTGAAACAAACTTGCGCTGCGTAAGAAGCTCAGACATCTGCACGCCAAATCTCAATAGCCTAGCTCTTATAGTTTCCGAGATCTCAGCGTTCATCCGGACAGACAGACGGACATGGCTAGATCGACTCGGCTAGTGATCCTGATCAAGAATATATATACTTTATGGGGTCGGAAAAGCTTCCTTCTGCCTGTTACATACTTTCCGACGAATCTAGTATACCCTTTTACTCTACGAGTAACGGGTATAATAATTTTCAACTACTTGTAGCAGCGGATGATTTGAGACAACAGCAACCGTATGGGCGATTACTGGCGGTTTCATTTCGAGTTGGCTTTCGAGGGGCGTATCAGCCAAGTGCTGATTAACTGGCCAATCATTCGAGTCCATGGACAAAAACGAAGGGCCTTCAAGCCAAAGCGTCGTATCGAGATCTTTGACCGTAGTCCCTCGAGAGGGTAGGTCCGCTGGAGTAAAGTTAGTCGGGACGTGTCGCTAGACTGCAGTTGGAGCCAGTTCGTTAATAGCCGAAATCCTATTTGCGACGAATGTTTTAAGTTTTGACAGATGAGTGCGCAACCAAAAGAGAACAACTTCAGAATCCGACCACATAGTAACCTGCTCGACGCGGTAAAGATTAAGTGTCTGCACATCACTCCATAACTTCGCTAAGAGGTGAGCCGCACAGAGTTCTAGTCTTGGAATACTAAGTCTATTGATCGGTGCTACCCTGGATTTGGCTGTTAGCAACCTAACTTTTATCCCCTCTGAGGTCACTGACCTTACGTACAGACAACAACCGTAAGCATCTTCTGACGCGTCCGCAAGCCCGTAGATTTGATAAGTGCCACCTAACTGAGTTCCGACATGCCGAGGGATGTTGATGACCTGTCGTTCGTTGGTGGTACATTTCGACGCCCACTTAGCCAAGACGAACCCTGGGGAATCTAAAATCTCTCTAAAACTCCCGGATGGAATCGGCCCCTGTTAACAAGTCATCAACGTAAAAATCATTTGCTAGAGCCTGTGAAGCTAAGGGAAGAGAATCGAAGTAAATCTCGCTAAGCTGCTTCAAACACCGTATTGCAAGGAAAGGAGCACTTGCCGTACCATACGAACCGGTGTTAAGCCGATAAATTTGTAGAGGGTCTTGCGGGGTCTCACGCCATATAATTAACTGGAACTTTCTATGGACCTCATCTAATACACTTGTCTGCACATTTTAGTAATGTCTGCCGACATAGCAAATTTATGGAGCCGGAATTTAAGCAGCGTGGCATACAGGCAAGGCTGAATTGTTGGCCCTACCAAGAGAATTTCATTCAATGAAATTTGGGAAGTGGTTTTGCACGACGCGTCGAATACGACTCTTAATTTAGTCGAAGAGCTTTCAGGTCGGAGAACGCACTGATACGGTATAAAATAATGAGGCTCGTTGGGTATCCTATTATCTGTAGCCTCCATGTGACCGAGAGCTAAATATTCCTTCATAAACTGGATATACAACAAAAGATGGTTGGGTTCCCTTTCATACGCCATTCTAAGGACAGAAACCGTCGTCGTGCAGTTACATACGAGGAACAGAGACATGAAGGACTCGATTTGAAAGGCAGGCTAGCTACAAATTTTCCTGTAGAGTTTCACTCAACACTTGATCAACACTTGGCTCCTAACTGACTTCGAACCTCGACAAGGGCCGTTGCAAGTAAGACGTGATCTACTCTTTGGGGCATAGGCTGACTAACCGAGGCACTCAGTGACTGTTGGGCTACCTGATTGTCAATAGGCGATGACAATTGATTGCCCGACGGTACTTGGGAGGTTGAGGTATACTGATTCAGAAGTGTGTGATGAGCCTTCGTACAAATTCGTCAACGAGATGACTGGCATGTTGCGACACTATGTCCTCTGCGTAGACAATTGAAGCAAAGTTGGGCATTCATTGCGAACTTGAACCGAGCTTCTACCGAGATATTAGCGAAAGATGTACAACTCTGAATGAAATGGTTGTCTGACTTGCAGAAGAAACATTTAGATTTAAGTTCTTCGACAGGTCGGGAAACTGCTAATGCCGCTTTGCTATATCTGGGCTTGTTCCCTAGCTGCCCCTGTTTGGGAGCTTTTCTGCCTGTCGTGGATTACTCAGCCGCTAAGTGTGGATATCGTTTATTAAGCGCCTCTGAGCAAGCTTTCCATAACGGAATAGAATCGTAACTAAGTTGTTCTTCCCATCGCGACCGCGTTTTGGGATCTACTCTAGACATGACGATGTGAATTGACTCCTCGTGATGAACCATAACGGAATAGAATCGTAACTAAGTTGTTCTTCCCATCGCGACCGCGTTTTGGGATCTACTCTAGACATGACGATTTGATTTATAATTGCGTTAGCGAGAATTTTCTCGTTGCCGAGCGAGAGAAGAGATTCATATATTGCAGTTTCGGTGTCGATACGGGATCGTAACGCCAAGGCGGATGGCACTTCCATTGTTGGGATTTCAACAATCGAGAGATAATTTTAAAGTATATTAGGCACGGATTATCATAAACCCTGACCAAGGCCGCATGGGCCTTTGCGTAATTTGCTTATGTGATCTGGTAAGCCTTTACTGTTCCTTAGGTTTCCTTCTCTAAACAGGATACCAGGTGATTAAACTTTTCAACATTCGATAGAGATTCGTCGTCGTGAACTAAGCTGTTAAATAAACCTATAACATTTTTAAACTCTGCATAGTTGCCGTCGAATTTCGGGAGTTTCATTTGTGGCAGTATTCTGCTGTGACTTGTTGAAGAATTTAAACTAATATTATTTGCGAAGGTTGAATAATTTCTATCTCCTACGGAACGATTACAATTTGACATTAATAATGCCTTTGCGAATACCCATAATTCTTCTAACTCCTGTGAGGAGTTGAATAACTCCCCACAAATCTAAGCAGCAGCAGCAGCAGATGGCCGGCCGCTTACCAGATACTCGGCGAATTCGCGCAGTAACGGCGCGGCGAGGAGAGGATGGAGGTCAAGAGAGTTTGAAGACCAAGGATGAAGATCAAGAGAGTTTGGAGACCAAGGAGCGGATGAGGAGAGAGTGGAGACTTGCCGGGCAGAGCAAGAGTGCCATGTGGGTATAACGGGACTCCACCGTACTTTGGACTCTCCCTTGAACTTTGGACCGGGAGAAGAAGTGCCACATCTCGGCAGTGGAGCGGCACACAGGCGTGCCGCAAGCATCACGGGAATCAGCGGGACGGCAGCAGTGGGCAGAACATCGGTTGGAAGCGGTACGTGAAGAACAAGTGGGTCAACCAGGAGTCAGGGACCTTGGACCCGGAGTGGAGAGATTCAGCGGGCCGTGCGCAAAAGGGAAATAACGGTTCCTGGAGGCCCTATATAGGGCCACAGAGCGCTGGCAGCTGAATCAGTCGATCACGAGGAGTCAAACCGTCAAGACAAACTAAAAAACCAAAACTACAAGGGAGCTACAACAAGTCGAGTCGTCGGAAAAGCAGCGCCGTGGGAGCCTACAGGGAGCAAGATCGATACGTCGAGACATTCGGGCTTGGGATACCAGGAATCTCCGAATTGAGACGCAGGTAGCTAAGGTCCAGAGAGCATCACACTAGGTCAAGGCGGGCTGCTTATCCCTATCAACAAAGCCTTGGCGTTACCCCTGGAGAGTCACGAGTATAACAAGCCGCAAGGGAGAGCGGTCGATTGCTACGGTCTAGAGTGGAGTTGTGCAGGAGAGCCCTTCGGTTTAGGGTAAAACGTTCGTTGACACTAGGCGTAGAAGCGAAGTAATTGATAATCATGTCGCTAAATGTAACAATAGATACTATGTAATTTCTAATTTTAAGACAGAAATATTTTATAATTATGGCACTTTTAGCCCAAAAAGTACTTGTTTTACCAGGCTACTAAATGGAGAAAAATCTCTTTGTAATAAAGTCAGAGAATATAATAAAAACAAGAAAGGAAGTTAGCTTCGGCAAGCCGAAGCTTATATACCCTTGCAGCTATAATTATTAAATTTAAAAACACAAAAAATGATATTCCCAATAGTATAAGATAATATGTCAAAAAACACCGAAGCTATAATTTGTTTCATATTATTTTCGTACCAATTTTCCGATCGTTCCTATGGCAGCTATATGATATAGTCGTCCGATTTTGATAAAATTAAATTCGAAATTCAAAACTAATTAAAAAATGTTATTTCCAAGCGTAGGAGGTTATATGTTAAAAAACACCGAAGCTATAATTTGTTTCATATTATTTTCTTACCAATTTTGCGATCGTTCCTATGGCAGCTATATGACATAGTCGTCCGATTTTGATAAAATTTAATTCGAAATTCAGAACTAATTAAAAAATGTTATTTCCAAGCGTTGGAGGTTATATGTTGAAAAACACCGAAGCTATAATTTTTTTCATATTATTTTTCCACAAATTTTCCGATCGTTCCTATGGCAGCTATATGATATAGTCGTCCGATTTCGATAAAATTTAATTCAAAATTCAAAATTATTTAAAAATTGTTATTTCCAAGCTTAGGAGTTTATATGCTAAAAAACACCAAAGATATAATTTTTTTTCATTTTTTTGTCCGATTATTCCTATGGGAGCTATAAGATATAGTTGTCCGATCCGGCTGGTTCCGACTTATATACTACCTGCAAAAGATATAAGACTTTTGGAAAAGTTTCAGCCCGATAGCTTTAAAACTGAGAGACTAGTTTGCGTAGAAACGGACGGACAGACGGACAGACGGACAGACGGACAGACGGACAGACGGACAGACGGACATGGCTAGATCGACTCGTCTAGTTATGCTGATCAAGAATATATATACTTTATGGGGTCGGAAACGTCTCCTTCACTGCGTTGCAAACTTCTGACTGAAATCAATATACCCTCTGCAAGGGTATAAAAATGATGTAATCCAAGAAGGAGCCATTTTTATAAATGGTTCTAATACTGTTAATGATAATCATATTAATCGGTCATTTTTAATTACTTTTAATAGTACTACTACAATAAATAATATACCCTACACTAATCTGGACCATAAGATAATAGAATATAGCACTGCTAAACAGTATAATAACTTTTTAGTATCCGAATATCTTATATCAAATGATTCGGCACTTTAATTCGATAACATTAAACCCTTTTATTCAAATTAAAAAAACTCTGATTCCAATAGCGTTAATATAGCGTTAATATTTTATTATCACGCTTGTATTTAAATTCAAAAAATATTTAATATTCAAACCACGGCAAATTCATATTGAAATAACCCCCTCATGATCCCAGCCTCCTTACCCAATTTATATACAAACTCTTCTTATACAATTCTTAGCTGAGAACGCCTTCCACCTCGAGCACCTAGCCGCATTACCCAAGTCGTAAACAATTTCTTATAAACAATTCTTAGCTGGGGACCCCTTACTCAGCTTTCCCACAGAATCCCAATTAGCTCCCCCACTTCAATTGAAGTTCATTATTAAGATTCAATTGCGCCGCGGTCCACCTAACATAATCTAAGCTGGGTCCAGCTAATGTAAACACAAGCTGCAAACTGCAGCGTAATCCGTTTAGCAATCGAGCAGAGAATTTGATCATCCGATTTCTCGACTCTCTTGAGCCCAACCCTTGTCCAACTCTTAATGAGTCCCCCAATTCTCTTAAACCGTGGTTTGTTTATCAGATAATCGGCCCTTGGCCAGGCATTCCGTTTTTGCATCCAAGAAGATCGGTCCAATAAAAAATAATTGTGAACAGTTGTATAAAAGTCGATATTAAGGAAATGTTGTAAAGTTGTAACTTAGTGAATAAAAAAAAAACATAAATTTTTTTAAATAATTCACAAGTGAAATAATTAATTTGCAAACTTGGCATAATATTACATATATTTAATTGAAAAAATTTGAGAAGGCTGTTGAAATATATAACAATAAAACCAGAAAGTTTCGTTTCAATCGAACATTTCTATCCATGCAAAAAAAAATGCCGAAAAATTCGATACTTTGATGCATCTAAAGCAGGCGTTCCCCTTAACTTAAAATGTTAAGATGACCTATTTAAGATTGGAATACGCTTCGAGGACTCGCAAAAAATGACATGAGGCAAACGGGTTTCGCCATGCGAAAGTTAGTCGTAGACTTACGGGAAAACAATAAGATTAACAGCACTGTTACGTGCACAAATTTTCGGCCCTTTGTTTAGGTCTATCGATAGGTATTGCCGAGACCAATACATTTCAGTTAAATTTGCTAGCTTTAAAACTGTGGCCGCCACAGTTTTGCGCAGTTAGTGGGCGTTAGAGTGGGTGAGGCACATCCTCGTAACCAACTTGCGCTGCGTACGAAGCTAAGGGGTCTAAATCTTAAGTACCAACCCTCTATCTTTGATAGTTTCCGTGATATCAGCGCTCATTTTGAAGGTTTTCTTGAAGTTTGTGAGCGTTAGAGTGGGCGTGTCACATTGCTGATTTAAACTTGCGCTGATTAATAATCTCTTGAATCTGCATACCCAATCCCAACCTTTTAGCTTTTGTAGTTTTCAAGGAATCTCTAGATTCTGCATGCCTAGTCCCAGTATTGCAGCTTTTATAGTTACCGAGATCACAGCGTTCATGCGGACAGACGGACATGGCTAGATCGACTCGGGTAGTAATCCTAATAAAGAATACATAACTTTATCGGGTCGAAAACGCTTCATTTTATCTGTTTCATACTATCGACGAATCTAGTATACCCTTTTCCCTAACAAGTAATGGGTATAAAACCCGAAACTAAAGTTAAGAGAAAAAATTGTGCTAAATTGGGCTATACAGTCGAAAACGCAACAATCCAACCATTAGCATGTAGTCAAAAAATTCACATTCCCGAAAGACAGTTCCCAGTTCCGAGAGCCAAAGAAGGGTGCAACTGTATGTTGGCCTTTCATCCAATTTCAGAAGGTTTGGGAAAGACTTCGATGTCATTGTCAGACCTTTGTCGAATTTGCTTAGAAGAAACACTTCCTTTAAGATGGGAGAGGAAAAGTAAGCATCGTTTAACCAACTTAAAGCATCCTTGTCTAGTTCTCCTGTGCAAACATTTACGGACATGAAGCAGTACTTCTTTAAAATGATTCAGCTGATCAAGAATATTTCCCAGTTGAGCACATGAGCCGAAAAACATCTGTTGTCTTTGCCGAGGAAAAATATCCTTCTTATGAGCTAGAAGTACTCGATATGGCTCAGGCTCCAAACAGTGGAGAATCTTCTTACTACCATGAGTAGTATGGAAACGCAACTTTGGGGCAATTTGCATATTAATGGCCCCCACCCCCTTACTAATTAGCATATTAATGACCCCCGCCACTCACTAATTAACATATTAATGGCCCCCGCCTCCTCATTAACGTATGCGGGTTCTGGGACAATTAGCATAATCCAATAAATTAACTGATTTTAATGGGCTTTGAAGTCATAAAAATGTCACGATCATATCCATAAAGAGTATACTTAGTTGCCCCCACCCCCACACCATGTAACGAACTGATTTTCGTGGTCTGCTCGCTACGAGATTCGTGAGGCTAGATCAGTAGATTGTGTGTTCGTCCCACCAAATTTATATAGACGTGACCGCCCAGTAGCTCAGTGAAAAAGCACAGAATTCACGGGTTCGTAGTGGGCTTATTGCGGGTATATTATTACAAATATCTTGGTAGCTTGGTTGACTTGGTTGGTATTTCCGACGGTCCTGGTTGTCTCGACGACCTCTCGCCTTGTTGACTTGGTGCTCCAGTCCTGTAGCTCCCTGAAGATCCTTGCGGCTCACTGAAGATGCACGCTCGCCGCTCGTCCCTGACGCGTTATCTCCGTGACTGCTTGTAACGACTCGGACTCGCGAGGGGGATCAGCCGTACGGGCTTAGGTAAGCGTCACCGTTCTCAGACTAGGGTGAACAGAAGCTGCGCTCTCCAGGATCACTCCTTTCGACGCATCGCCGCCTGTCCCTTGCTCTATCCCGGATGATCTCACTGGGGTTTCTGCTCAGTCCGCGCGGACAGTCAAGGCGGAACGCCAGGAAGCCGCCTCGCGCTGCACTTCGCTTCCACGCCTAGTGTAAACGAACGTTCCATCCTAGCCTCACCCTTTTGCTTATTGTCCGGGACGTTTCCGCGTGGCTCGCTCTGTGTTGCGTGGCTGTCGAGATGTGGTTGCTGGCTTGCTGCTGACGCTATCTCGCGCACTGCTCCTGGCGGTGCTGGGTGCGCGGCTGGACGTAGCGTGGCTTTTGGTACTCGGGGTTCGGGCACGCCGCTCCGGGACCTTGCAAGTCGAAACCATAAGGCTCTCCTGGACAACTCCACTCGAGACCGTACCGATTGACCGCTCTCCCTTCTGGCTTGTTATACTTGGGGTTCGGGCACGCCGCTCCGGGACCTCGCAAGTCGAAACCGTAGGGCTCTCCTGGACAACTCCACTCGAGATCCGCTCTCCCTTCTGGCTTGCTATAACGAGTTATTTTCCAGGCGTAACGCCAGGACTTTGTTGATAGGGTTAAACCGACCTCAGCTACCTGCGTCTCAATTCGGAGATTCCTGGTATCCCAGTCCCGAACGCCTCGACGTAGCAATCTTGCACCTCGTAGGCTCCCAAGGCGCTGCTTCTCCGACGACTCGACTTGCTGTTGCTCCCTTGTAGATAATATGGATTGTTGATTGTTCACTTTGTTCACTCCTCGTGATCGACTGATCCAGCTGCCAGCGCTCTGCGGCCTTATATAGGGCCTCCGGGAACCATTATTTTCCTTTTGCGCACGAGCCGCTGGATCTCTCCACTCCGGGTCCAAAGTCCGTGACTCCTGGTTGACCCAACCGATGTTCTGCCTACTGCTGCCGTCCCGCTGATTCCCGTGATGCTTGCGGCACGTATGTGTGCCGCTCCACTGCCGAGATGTGGCGCTTCTTCTACCGGTCCAAAGTCCACGGGAGAGTCCAAAGTACGGTGGAGTCCCATTATCCACACATGGCACTCTTGTTCTGCCTGGCAAGTCTCCACTCTCTCCTTATCCGCTCCTTGGTCTCTTGATCTCCATCCTTGGTCTCCATATCTTTATCTCCATCCTCTCCTCTCCGCGCCGTTACTACGCGAATTCACCGCGTATCTGGTAAGCGGCCGGCCATCTGCTGCTGCTGCTTATATTTGTGGGGAGTTATTATACTCCTCACATTCCTCCTTACTTCGGGAAACATTTGAAACTTGCTCCTACTCTCCGGCGTTTCCTTGCATATCCTAGCCTTCGAGTCCTTGTGATGCTCCCTCTAATTCCAGCGGGGCTCCCTCGTTGCTCCCTCGATGCTCCCTCGACGCTCTTAACTCCATTGAGTTTCTACAGCGCCGGTCATCATCCTCGTAGCAACTTGAATCTCCCGCGCCGATGTTTTCCATGACTCCACTGGGACATCGATACTCGTGGGTTATCGATCCCAGCTCGCTGCTCATTGCTGCGTCCCACTCCTTTCATTGGTTCCTCCGCCTGGTCACACCATCCGTGCGTGATCGATGTTTATTCGCCTATCGATACCGACGGTGCGGCGTTGCCACCTGCTCGTTGCGATATTTCCACCTTTTGCCGATATTTCCATTTTCGTGTGCCCACCGATCGCACTATCGTCTAGTGCCAATCGATCGCCTATCGAGGCGCCCCCTTCCCTGGCTCGTGGTGATTTTGCAACTTCTCGACCATTTCATCGGCTTTGTCTCACGATTAAAATAAAATAACAGAAGTATTTTCCGTCCTAAGAAAATCTTAGAAAACGAAATGTTTGTTTCGAGTAACAAAAAATGAAGCTTTCACACAACAAATGAATTTTTTATAACTAATGGTAATTTAAATCGTTTAGGTTCCGTCGGATTCGTCTCATATGGACAAGCATATGCCGTTTGAGGCCCTAATTACTGCAAAATGTTTTAACCCATTCGACCCCAGCGTTGCCTGTGAGCAATTTTAAATGTTTAACGGCTTACGGTAATCGTTTCTTCTATTATTGTCTGCTCATTCTTCGACATAACGGTGCTTGTATGTGTGTACTCATAATGTGATAAAAAAAAAATCGAATTTGCACATCATTTGACGAAATTGTTTTTAACAGACTAGACGTGCGTCGTGAAAAAAATTGTTGTGAAATTCTGAAGAATATTTAAAGTGACTGATTTACTCATAAAATATATATAAAAAGGCTAAAAGTATACATGAAATTTTGTTAATCAATGAATAAGCAAAACCTTGCTAAGATTTAATTTAATTAATTTTCAATAATAACGAGGTGACGAATTTTCAAAGTTGTAAAGTTGCTTGTGGGCAACTTTGGGCCATTGCAATACAATAGTCAAAAGTATTTTCACAAAACAAAAGTTAAATATACTCATAATTTGAACTTACATCTTGTTAACTTTGGCATCAATGGAAAGGTAATTTAAATGCCGTTTGAATGATACAATACATTTCTTAGTCCATTCAGTACTTATTAAAAAGGGCGAATTTGTGTAAGCAGCTACAAAATCTACAAACTCAAAGTGGCACCGTGGGGAAATACCTTTGAAAAAGTTTCAATAAATAATTTTAAGAATATGCTTAGAAACATGCATTTGAGCCATATTTTTCTCTTTTTCATTCAAATTTTTTCCGACATTGTCACCTAAAAAAAGTCATAAGAAATATAAGCAAAATGATTTTTGAAAAATTCTTTTTGCAGTTACTATTATTTTTGTTTGAAGAAACTTTTTGCATCAAAAAATTTAAGTTTTCAGGTCGAGAAAAAAGTTCAAAAAGTAGATTTTCACACAAATTCGTCCTTTTCAATAAGTACTAAATGGGTTAAGAAATGTATGGTATCATTCAAACGGCATTTAATTTACCTTTCCATTGATGCCAAAGTTAACAAGAAGTAAGTTCAAATTATGAGTATATTTAACTTTTGTTTTGTGAAAATACTTTTGACCACCCCTGCATGTACACCAGAGTATGAGACTGAAAGAGAATGGATTATCAAATGATGACATTGAGAAAATTATCAACTTCGATTGGGATGCCTCCACTGACGAAAAGTGGTGATGAAATGGAAGTTATCTCTACAGTGCTGGAGAAGAACTTAAAAGATATCGTGGACAAAGGAGAATCAATAGAGATTAAATATATTGACAACTTTATCAATGTGGCTAAGAGTTGCTTTGAAAAAGTTGATCCCAAGACATTAAAATGGAGATCAAGGCCATTTGAAGCTCCAAAAAGTATTTGGGAAGCAGACGATAAACTCCAAGTCGGTAGCGTAATGACACCTGTAGAATATTTCTGCACCTTTTTTGATATCAAAGTAATTGACTTGATAACAAATCAAACGAATTTGTATGGGTTGCAAGAGCACGGCATAGAGCTTCTATGCACCGGAGATCTTATCAAGCGATGTATTGGAATTTTGTTATACTTGGGAGTAATAAAAGTTCCGCAACTGAAAATGGCTTGGTCAAGAGAGTTAAAGCTTACTGCTATATCAGATTCAATGCCACGAGGAAGGTTTGAAAAATCAAACAATGTTTACATTTCAACGATAACACTAAACAATCCAAAAAAGGAGATGTAAATTATGATAAGCTGTACAAGATACGTCCTTTACTAGACATTCTCAAATAAAGTTTCGGTAAACTTCCCCAAGAAGAGCATCAAAGCGTTGATGAGCAAATCATTGCGTACAAGGGTATTCAAATTTAAATTTTTTTAGAAAATATATTTTTAATTTAAATTTTGTTTCCAGGTCAATCATCATATAAGCAATACAATCCAGCTAAGCCTCACAAATGGGGTCTGAAAATGTTAGCTCGTGCTGGAACATCTGGATTAGTTTACAACTTTACGCTGTATGTTGGTGAAGGCACCTGCCCTTGTTTTGGATTGGGAATATCATCGGATGAAGTATTATATTTAGCAAAAGGGCTTCCCGAAGGCAAACCTTTCAAAGCTTTATTTTGACAATTGGTTTACGTCAGTTATTCTTTTGATTGCATTGAAGAAAATGGGCATATTTGCAACTGGGACTATCCGCAAAATTCGCTTAAGCAATTGCAGAATTGAAAAAACGTGGAAGAGGATCTTTTGATACAAAATATAAAGTTAACACAAAAATCTTGCATGTGTAAAATGGTTTGACAATAAGTCAGTTCAACTTCTATCTTCGTGTGAAGACCATCAACCAGTTGGGATATGCAAGCGATGGAGTCCAAAAGATAAAGCTTACATTGATGTAGCAAGGCCTCCTATTGTAGCTTCGTATAATAATGGTATGGGAGGAGTCGATTTAGCGGACATGCTCATGGAGTTGTACAAAGTCAACCACCGTTCCAGAAAGTGGTATATGAGAATTTTTTATTGGTGCTTGGGAACATCAATGACAAATGCATGGCTACTGTACAGAAAGGATTTTCAAATGACAAGCCCGAACCAAAAGTAAATGCCGCTTATAAAATTTCAAACGGAAGTTGCTCATGAGCTGCTACAATGTACTGACTCTACTTTGTTTGAAAAAAAGAGAGGTCGGCCATCAAATGCACAAAGAGAAAGCTCAGTCATATCCTTGGGGTCTCCATCAAGCAATGTGTCTTCGAATCAATCCAAAAAATATAGGTTCCAGCCCGATCCTACAACTTCTCTTCGTTACGATAAATTGGAACATTGGGTGGTATTTGCTGAAAAAGGACGTTGCAGATTGTGCAAGACAGGTACTCCAATGTCGAAATGCAATAAATGCAAAGTCCACCTTTGCTGCAACAACAATAAAAACTGTTTTATAAGTTACCATACTTAAATGCTTAAAATAAATTAAATTAACTGTCACCTAAAGATTTTTCTTTTAGTTTACCACCATTGCCCAACGTTGCTCACAACCAACTTAAAATGGCGCCTTAAAATTTTTGCTCAAATACCTCTCAGGCCAATAAAAAACGAATAGAATAAAAAAAAAATTTTTAATTCTACAGGGATAGATATGGCGTGTTGGTCTCTTGGTCTACTCGTCGGTTACCATGAATGCGCCTCTTGTGCCGTCGCAATTAATTTACGTCTAGAACATTTCATCGGATTTGTCTCACGATTATGGGTAAGCATATGCCGTTTGAGGCTGGCATTACTGCAAAATGATGTTTTAGGGCATATATGGCGTGTTGGTTGCTCGGTCCGTCCATTTTTTTTAATTTCTGATCTGTATTACTACAACTATTGCCATGATACCAATTCCCTTTTTTTCAGTTAACTGTTGGTGCGGTGCGTGTTTCTGTCTTTTGTGACCAGCTGGCTACGGTGTAGATCTGATTCTGCACCGTCCTCCCCATTCCTTCGGCAGACTGTTGATGCGTGTTTTCCCTTCCTCCAATCAGTCCCAATCGAGTCTTTGGACGCTCTTGTTTGCTCCATTTGTGTTCTTGACGATCTCCTTATGTCTCTTATGAATTTCATTGCACCTTTGTATCCGTGGAGATGTCCTTGGACTTTTTTTCGTATTATCCTTTGGGAATCCTTGACATCTCCTTGAACTTCTTTTTCCGTAGTATCTTTTGAGTATCTTTGGAGATATCCTTGGACTTTCAATGTTGTTTTGGGTCTGTTGTGTACGCTTGTTGTAGGCGCTCGCTTGTGTTTTCCGCTTGTTGCTGTTTCAGCTCGCTTACGTGGATGGTCCCTTCTTTCTTTGTGTTTATGTGTCGTATTTTGCAGATAACTGGTGACGCAAAAGCCATGACTTGGTAAGGTCCGTCGTATCTTGGGGCCAAATTGGCTGCGAACCCCTCGGCAGTTTTTGATAAATGGTGTTCCTTGGCCCACACGACGTCACCCATCGTTGGCGTCCATTGCCTCCTCTTTAGGTTATAATGCCTAGCCTGATCCTGGGACGCTTTCTCCAGATTCCGCCTTACAATCTCGAAAGTTTCTCTGAGTTTGTTGGCCTTCTCCTCCGGGGTCTCAGTCGGTCGTCCGGTGCCTACGGTCTCTCTGTCGTATAGGGCGCTCGGTAGTCTTGGCTCTCTGCCTTGGGAAATGAACGACGGCGTGTAACCTGTGGATTCTGAAACGCTCGTGCTTACTGCCAGCATGATGTGCGGCCAATTTTCGTCCCAGTTTCTTTGGTTCTGCCCTGCGAACTGCGCTATCATTGCCTTCACCGTCCTATTTGCTCTCTCATTCAGGCTCTCCTGTGGGGTGTATGGAGCTGTGAACTGTTGCTTGGTTCCCATTTCGGCCAGGAAACTCTTGAAAATTTTGCTGGCAAACTGTACTCCGTTGTCCGTTATGACTATTTTGGGGACCCCATACTTCGCGATAATGCGTTCTCTAAAAGCTTTCTTTAGGGATTCGGCCGTCGCGCCTCGCAGCGGCACCAACTCAGTCCACTTGGAGAATCGGTCTATCAATACCAGCAGCTTTTGGTTGCCGTGCTTCGAACGCGGCAGGGGTCCGACGAAGTCCGCACATACCGTAGCCCATGGGAACTCTGGCACGTCAGCATTTTCCCAGCCGTTTGCATCTGATTCGGCTTGAATCTCTCTGTGCATTACTGGCCAGTAATTCCGGGCTGCCAGACGTGCTATTGTCCTTTAGATTCCAACATGGCCTACCGCCGGTGAGTCGTGGTTCTCTTTCAGCACCGTTTCCCGTACAGCTTTCGGGACGCACGTCTTCCATGTTTCGACATGCTCGCTGCCCGCTCTATGTGGTTTATTCCTGTATGGGATGTTACCCTCCATCACGTAGTCCGGATACTTTTGCGGCTCGGTCCTTATCTTTTCGTGCATTTCCAGAATCCAGCTGCATGCTGCAGAAGCTGCCGCCGCCGACGTCTCCTTGATCCCTCGAAGCGTTTCCAGTAGTGGCTGCCTTGACAAAGCGTCTGCCACCACGTTGAGTTGTCCTTTCCTGTACGCTATTTCGAAGTCGTACTGTTTATGGGGAAGACAACAAATATGCCACCCTTATATTTATAATTAATAACGCCCGAATAGGTTATATTAAAATGTATAGCGTTTATTCGAAGCGGCAGACGGACTGTGGATGTGTAAAAAGCTTGGCTCCAAGATCTTCATATAGACATGTGCAGGCTTACAAAGTAGTTGCTGAATAGATAAGCGACAGCTTTAGTGGTATAAGAAAGAAGGCGAAAGATAAGCAGAGAGCGCAGCAGGTGCCGTCGTACACCTATGCGCGCATGACTAGGCGCTGGCGATCTGCTCCGAACATACTCCCCCCGTTGGAAGAGGTAAGGTTCCAACTATCTCGGAATCGATAGGCAGAACGGCTGGCTTGATCAGACCCGGAGCTGTACGGACCATAGCTACTCTGATGACTCCGTCCCCGCCGGGTATGACTTCCTGGATGCACCCAAGCTGCCATCTCAAGGGTGGAACGTTGTCCTTTTTCAGCAAAACTATGCGTCCAACCTTGATGTTAGACGTTTCGACGCGACACTTGCTCCTCTCTTGAAGTAGGGACAAATACTCGCTGCTCCACCTTTTCCAGAAATGTTGCTGCATCTGGGCAACCCGCTGCCATCTGCTGAGGCGGTCTTCGCGGAGATGAGTAATGCCAGGCTCAGGAAACTTTGTGTAGCTGGAACCCTTCAGAAAATGCGTCGGTGCTAGCACCTCAAGGCTTTCAGCATTTTCTGAAATTGGACAGAGTGGACGGGAGTTAAGGATGGCAGAAATCTCATATGCAAGAGTTCTTAATTCATCGATGGCTAAGATGGATGCACCGACGACTCTGTAGAAGTGAAATTTAGCTGACTTCACAACGGCCTCCCATAAACCACCGAAGTGCGGGGCACGCGGAGGGATGAACTTCCAATCGATCCCATCAGCTAAACAGACGGAAGATATCGATGCTGTGTGCTGCTCGCTCAAAAAGAGCTCTTTCAGCTCGGCAAGCTCCCTCTTTGCACCGACAAAGTTTGTAGCATTGTCGCTCCAAATGGTACGCGGACTGCCTCTTAGGCTGATGAATCTCCTCAGCGCTGCGATGAAAGAATGCGTCGTGAGATCCTGGACCACTTCCAAATGAGCAGCCTTCGTGGAAAAACAGACAAAGACGGCGATATAGCACTTGTGGGGTGCCTTATTTCTGGCCTCTGCCTTATGATAGAATGGCCCACAATAGTCCACTCCTGTGGTATGAAAAGCTGGATTAGGCTGCACTCTATTTGCTTGACGTGCTCCCAAGTAACAGGCTTCATTCGGAAACATCGGACGCATTTGTTGATAACGCTGGCGACGAACATGCGGCCTCCAATCGGCCAGTACCTTTGCCGTTATGCAAATATTTGTCATGATAATAAACGATGATCGCCTTGGTGACTGGATGATCCTTGGGCAACAGTATCGGATGCCTCGTATCGTAGTCCAAGTTTGCGTTCTGAAGCCTTCCACCCACGCAAAGTAACCCATCGGAGCCGAGTATAGGCCTAAGCGAAACCAGCCTGCTTTTCTGTGGAAACGGCTTGCCCTGGCTAAGAGATCCATACTCCTTCGCCAAGTTAACCTGTTGGATGCTCCTCAGAAGAAGTACAGTTCCAGAGTTGATCTCCTCCACCGAAAGTCGACCTTTTAACGGCGCGAATTTGGCTCTGCAATTTGAAATGAATCGATAAATGTATGCAAATACGCGCTGCAACTTATCGAAAGAGTTGAGGAATTTGCAGTTTGATGAACTGTCTATGCAAACGGCCCCAATTGGAGCCACAGGACGGCGCTCTGGAAGATCCTTTACTGAGTCTAGCAGGGACGGCCAATTTGACGAGCTTTGCAGAAGGAATGGAGGCCCGTTAGCCCAAAGGGAATGTTCCAACAATTCTCTTGGGGTACATCCTCGCGATACGACGTCTGCCGGGTTCAAGCTTGTAGGAACGTGATGCCAAGACATGTCTTTCGTCATCTCCTGAATTTTCGCGATTCTGTTTGATACGAAAACGTTGAACTCCCTCGGTGGTTGCCGAATCCACGCCAACACAATGGACGAGTCCGACCAGCAATGAAAGGTGCAATCGAAGTCAATAAAAGCGCTGCGGAAAGTTCTAATCTTAGAATTGTTAGGGCCTTCAATGGAGCTACCCTTGACTTGGCACAGAGAAGATGGACTTTCGATTCTCCATTGGTCTCCGATCGCAAGTATAGACACGCTCCATAAGCTGACATGCTACCATCGCAGAATCCATGCAACTCAACGGAAGCCCTTGGTTGCAGTACGAATCGTGGGAATTTTAAGTTCTGTACGACCGATAACTGTGAGGTCAACTCCCCCCATGACGAAAGAATCGGCTCTGGCAGTGCATCATCCCAATCCACGTTCGCACTCCATAGAGATTGCAGAAAAATCTTAGATTTTGTGATAATAGGAGTTATTAAACCGAGTGGATCATAGAATTTGGCAATCGTCGACAATGCAACCCGCTTAGTGGGTCGTTGATTGGTTGGCAGTTGAGAAATATGAAATAGGAGCTGATCAGAAGATGGATCCCAGACTAGTCCCAATGCCTTGGCGACATCCGATCCATCGTGAAATTTGATTAACTGCTCCTTGTCACATTCAGACTCTCCTTCCAGGGCTGCTGACTCATTCGAACACCATTTGCGAATTGGAAAGTGGCCTCGCGACAGTAGTTCCTTCACCTGACGACGAATTTCTCTCACCTCCTCAACTGAGTCCCCACCAGATATTAAATCATCCACTTAGAAATCTCTACGAACAATTTTTGCTCCAATAGGAAATGATTCCTCCTCATCGTAAGCGAGTTGATGCATGGCTCTTATAGCCAAGAAGGCAGCTGGCTTAGTTCCATAAGTCACCGTGTTCAATTTAAAAACACTCAACCCTTCCGTGGAGCTCTCTCTCCAAACGATGCACTGCAAGAAATCATCCGGGTACGAAACACGCACGCAACGGTACATCTTGCAGATATCTCCACAAAGGGCAACTTTAAAAAATCGAAAGCGAAGCAGTATATTAAAGATTTTTTGTTGAATTGTTGGTCCTGCCAGAAGTAAGTCGTTCAGAGAGCTACCAGAAGTTGATTTAGCATCAAAAACGACATGAAGCTTCGTACTCGTGCTCTCCTGCTTATGTACGCAATGGTGGGGCAAAAAGAATTGTGTTTCTGGCGGTTCCTTAGTTACAAGAGACATGTGACCTAGATCGATATACTCCCTCAAAAATGCTGAATACTGAGCTTTCAGGGCTGGGTTTCTATCTAATTTAGCTTCCAAACTTTTGAAACAACGACGAGCCAAGCAATAAGAATCACCTAAAGATTCGAGTCCGGAAGTGGACAAGAGACGAACAGAGTATTAGCCGTTTCCAAGTCTAATGCAATTTTCAGTAAAAAGTTGCTCACATCGCAAGTCTTCCGGCAATAAAGATGGCTTAGACGAAGTGAAGTCCTCAATTTCCCAAAATCGCTTTACAATGGCAGAAAGTGTGTCATCGGAATGATCAGCTGGGTCCTTGATGCTGGCTTGTAAAACCGATTTATGAGTTGGCATGTTTGATGATAACCCTCCAGAGACTATCCAACCAAGCTTGGTGTTCTGAAGAGTTGGCAAAGCCCTATCCAAATGAATTTGTCCCATAGAAATTATGTCGAAAAACAACCCAGCGCCGAGTAAAAGGTCAATTCGTTGTGATTGATTGAAATTAGGGTCAGCGAGTGAAATGTTTTGCGGTATCCTCCACGATTTTGCATTTATATTGAAATGGGGTTGATAATCAGTAATACTGTGAGTCACAACCGCTGTGAATGCCGCACGATAGCTTGCATCTCGTGATTGCACAAGAATATCGACAGTCTTATCAGAGATCATGGAAGATTCTCCTATCCCAGAAATCGACGTTTGCGATCTTCTATGATTCAAGTTTAGTTAGCTAGCTAAGCGAGAGGTTATGAAGTTTAGCTGGGAGGCCGAATCTAAAATTGCTCGGCAAGGCATGAATGATCAGGATGCAATGATGTATGCGAACATGATACTAATGCTGATGAAGTAGATGGTAATGGCTGAGAGCTCGAGGATGGATCGCATGATGGAGATGAAAATGAGGTTGATGTTGCGGATGGGTCATGGTTCATGTGTAATAATGAATGGTGCTTCATGCGACAATACTTGCAGTGAGTCGACTTGCATTGCTGCAAACTATGCCCCTTGCGCAAATAGTTGAGGCAAAGGGTCAACTTCTTTGCTTCTCTATATCGAAGATTCGGACTCAAATTTAAAAATCGAGAACACTTTGGCAAATATGATCCCGTGCATCGCAAAATAAGCATGTCAAATGATTTGAGTTAGTAGCAGAAGCAATAAGTGTATTTTGGTTATATTTGTGCAAAGTTTTTTCCCACCTGCTGGCCTGGTGTTTGTGTTACCAAGGCTTGATCCAAGTTTTCCATCATCCTGCACTTCTTTTCCAAAAACGACTCCATTGCATCCCAGGTAGACAGCTCAGTGATTGACAAATCCTCTTCCCATTTTTCCCGCGTCCTCTGATCCAGTTTCCGAGTGACGATGTGAATTCAAAGTCCATCCAAAATTTGTTGCGTATTGGCCAGGGTTCGAATTGCTCGCAGATGCGAATTCATGCAATCGCTCAGCTCCCGAAGACCCTTCGAAGATCCCTTCTCGACACCCTTTAAACCGAATATTGCCTGAACATGTGCCTGAAAGTGTAAAACTTTATTATCAAATCGATTAACCAACAAATTCATAGCCTTTTTAAAATTAGCATTCGAGGGTTCGAGCGAACGTATGGTTTCCAGAGCCACGCCGCCCAAACTCGAACGCAAATATTGTAATTTTTCAATGTCGCTTAGCTCATCATCATTTCCGATGACCATAGTGAAAGTCGCAAGAAAATCCGGCCACTCAGAGTAGGATCCATGAAAACGAGCATTTTCCAAATTTGGCAACCGAGGCTTCCTAGATCGAAAAGAAAGATCCGCATTATTAGTGATGTCAATAGATGTTGAATTTGCAGCGGTTGAAGCCGGCAATTGTAACTTGCGATGAGCCGCCAAGCCTCGGCTTAGTTTCGCCTTCACATCCATGAAGACTTCAGCAAATTCAATTCGATGGTCGCTCGAGATCTCTGCAAAATGCAGTCTTTCCAACGATGTCTGCGCAGAATCAAATGCCTGGTTTAAGGAATTGATCCATTCCATTCCCGCCAGCAAATCAGCTTCGTCAAACTGATTAACCGCTTCAGCGCTTAAATAGCATTTCATCGAGCTCATCTGCCGCAAAATAGATTGGGCTTTGACTCGGTAGTAGTCGACGTCACTTGTGGATTCATTTTGAGTCCTAACCGAGTTTTCCGTATCAGACATTTTTCAATTACGAGTAAGAAAAAAAAAAATGAAATAAAATGTCCGACCGCGTTAGAGGCACAACACACCGTAACCCTTTACCGCGAAAATGAAAAGGTTAACAAGCGTCGCCGAGATGCAACGGTACCTTTAACTTGGTTGTTGTTGTTCTTACAGATAAATTGCCTGCCTAGCAACAGCGAATTATGTAACTGGCAAACGAATGTATGTATTGCTATGTGTACATACATATATGTAATATGCGCTACTAACAAAGATTAAATGCGATTCACTTTGTTAAGAATTATTTGCACAACACAGTTTTGGTGTTTTTTCACAGCGCAAAATGTACAAAAAATCAAACGGCCGGCTGTGCACTTTTATATGCACATATGTATGTATGTATGTTCGTATGTTTGTGACCGAATGCACGATAACGACAGCGAAACAAAGCGTTTGTTTAAACTATATTAAACAATCGCGAGACCGAGTTGCAGACTCCGATTAAAGCTGCTATCAAGTCGGGGTCACCAAATGTTTATGGGGAAGACAACAAATATGCCACCCTTATATTTATAATTAATAACGCACGAATAGGTTATATTAAAATGTATAGCGTTTATTCGGAGCGGCAGACGGACTGTGAATGTGTAAAAAGCTTGGCTCCAAAATCTTCATATAGACATATGCAGGCTTACAAAGTAGTTGCTGAATAGATAAGCGACAGCTTTAGTGATATAAGAAAGAAGGCGAAAGATAAGCAGAGAGCGCTGCAGGTGCCGTCGTACACCTATGCGCGCATGACTAGGCGCTGGCGATCTGCTCCGAACACGTACTGAAGGGCTTTCTATGCTGTTGAGCCACTTCAGCGCCATGTGGTCGGTTACTACTTTAAAGTGGTAACCTTCCTGATACGGCTTGAGCTTTAGATCGCCCAGACGATTGCCAAGCACTCCTTCTCGGTCGTTGAGTAATTCTTCTCAGCGCCGTTGAGCGTTCGGCTTGAGTAAGAGATTACCTTTTCGCCTTGTTCAGTTTCCTGGGTCAAGATTGCCCCGATGCCGTAGTCGCTCGCGTCAGCTTGCAATATGAATAGTTTGTCGAAATCCGGTCACGCCAGTACGGGGTCTGCGACGAGTCTTGCCTTCACCTCTTCGGGCGCCGTCTGATGTTCCTGTGTCCACACCCACTTATTGCCCTTGCGTAGCAGATCGTTGAGAGGCTTGACTATTTTTGCGATGTCAGGTACAAACCGGCGGTACCATGATGCTACGCCCAGGTACTGTCGCAGCTCTCTTACTGTCGATGGTGGTTCTAGTTCGGCGATGGCTGCTACCTTTTCCGGATCCGTGCCTATTCCTTCGCTAGTCACTCGATGACCAAGATACAACAGCTCTTTCCTGAAAAAATGGCACTTCTCCGGGCTTAACCTCAGATTTGCCTCCTTTAGCCGTCGGAACACTTCCTTCAGGTTAGCATTGTGTTCTTCCAGCGAGCGCTGTCATTCTGGCAAGCAAATGCGTGCGGCGACATTTCGGGACCGATCACCCGGTCCAGCACCCGTAGAAAGGTCGCAGACGCCCAATGAAGTCCGAATAGCATTACTCTACACTGGAATAAGCCTTTCCCCGGCACTGCAAACGCCGTGTACTGCCTGCTGCTTTCTTTCAGTGGGACTTACCAGTACCCATCCTTTAGGTCCAACCATCCTTTATAGACTTGGCGTTGATTTGCCTAAAGTCGATGCACAGTCTCCATTTGTCCGTCTTTTTTTTAACCATCACGATGGGAGAGCGGTATGGGCTTGTTGAGTGTTCTATGTATCCCATTTGGAGAAGCTCGTCCACCTTCGCATTGATCTCCCCTTGAACTTTCGGATTCTTGGGATAGTATCGCTGCTTTATTGGTTTGTCGTCTTTCATCGTGATTTGATGCTCTGCCATCTTCGATTTTCCCTTCATGCTGCTGAAACTCGATAGCTCCGCCTCAAGGAATTTCGTCGTGTCATCATCTTCGCCTGCCCGTTGTACGACTGCCACCGATAACTTCTCCTCGAGCCATCCCTTGTGTCGATTCCTGGCCGATATTATCACTTCGTGTCCATCGCACTTTATCTCGGTACCGACTTGTGTTAGAAAGTTCCATCCCAACACCAATGAATCCACTACCCCTGGTAGTATCAGTAGGCTCATGCTCAGTCGCTTGTTCCCGAACGCGATTTCCACCTCCAGCTGCTCATCGATTCCGCCACATCTTCCGTCTGCCAACCTAACTTGCTGTTCCTTGCTTATAAAGCTTGCTGTTGCCCCGGTGTCGATTGTGGCCTTGTATGTGCCCCCACCAATCGTCACCGCTGCGGACAACTGCTGCTCCTCCTCGATCAGCTTTCCCGTTAGTTTGGAGAGGTAGCATCTTGCGACATCTTGCCCTGCTTCCGATGCCTGACCTGATCCGCCAGCCTTGTGGAGAAGTCTCTCGGCAGAAAGTATGTGTGGAAAGTATGTGTTGGCGGACCATTCCACCTGCTCCAGGAACTCGAACGGTTTTTCCGCCCCGTCGAACCTGAACGACCATTCGCGGACCTGTTTGGCGATCCTTGCATAGTCTGACTGACTGGGTCTCGAGATCAGCGCTGTTATTTTCCTGTCTTGGCTTGACTCTCTCCTGTTTGCCTCTTTTTGTAAGTTGTCAACGCACAGGCTTGCCACTAGGTTGTCCCCTTCGGCATTCGTTAACGTGATGCTCGGGCCGGCTTTGTCGTAGTATGAAGCCTCCAACTCAGCCCAGATGTCGACGAGTTGTGGGTCATTATCCGTTTCTGAGTAATACTCGGATAATGCCTTTCTCATGTCTTCTAATCTGCCGTCCAGGGTGACATTAAGCCTTGTGAAGTAGTTTCTTAGGCTGGAGTGAAGCTCGGTCACGCCAGGATCTCTTTACAGACAAATTTATAAGGATTGGGACTAGGGTCTTCGATGAGCGGTGGGCTGACGTGAGATGGAGGGTGTCAGCCACCGGGTTACTGAGTAGAACACAGTTTTGATTTGGAAATCAACAAACAGCGAAGGGGGTCAGCGGTTTCGCGCACTGGGTCTGGCTCGCGGCACTCGCCGTGAGGGGACCGAGAGGGAATCGATTAGGGGACACGCCTTGCAATTCTAGGGCATGTGGCTGCCTTACATGGAAATCCGCCAGCACTCGCTGTCGGGCCAAGCTATGCGGCCGGCTGAGCCTGCCCTCGGACAAAACATCTTGTTAAATAAATCTAGGTATTAACGTTGGAGGGCATTTTTGGGCCGGCTAAAGTGTGGGCAAGAAAATATAGTGTATTTCTAAACTTCAAGTTGATCTTTGCTTTTTATTAGATTTTTGGACATTTTTATATTTGCTTTGATTTAGCTTTGACAAAATATATATATAGGTTTCGTTGTATTTAGGGTTTTATTTAAGTGTATACTTCGTATTTCATCGTATTTGGTATATGGGCTCTGTATATTTTTCTACAGTGCATTCAATTTCCCATTTTTCATTGTAAGCTTAGGTCTTGTGCGAATTTCTCATTCCCATTACCGTTACATGTGTTAGGTTTTCTTTAACAAGGGTTATGGCTGATCTTGCCTGTTTCTTCCAAGCGATACCGCATCGAGACCTGCCGAGATTTCAAAATACACGCACAGCCTTTTGGCCGGACTTGCCTCGCTGGCCACTCGTTGCGGTCTCACTGATTTGGCACTCACCCGTCTCGCTCTCGCACACACACACACGCAACCGCACGGGAGAGTTGGTGCTCCGCCGCTGGTCCTGGGCCGGCACAACTACTCCCAAATCCTCTGCTGCTCCTTCTCCGCGTCAGTCGTTACACGACGACTGGGTCTCCTCGCCTTCAGGTGGGCCGGTGTGGGGCGGGTATCCTGTAGGTGTCAGTTGACCTGGGCTCGTTAAGCGCTTTTTTTTTTACTCCTCGCTTGGTTACTTGCCTGGGAGTGGCAATCGCCCACTCTTCACGCACAAAAATTCTTCGCCGTGCCAATCGACCTCTTTCAAAGAACTCCACGAGTTTCGTTTTGCGAAACTTCTCGCCGTTCTGTTTTCTTGGCTTCTCGAAGTTTCGGCATCGCTTCCTCTCGCTCTCTCTCATGGGCGCGTGTCAGTTTTCGGGGGTTGATTTCTAACGCGATCGTGCGCTCTCTCGCTCGCTCTTATGCGAGGCTTGCTTATGTGACCGCTTTTCGTGGTGAATTTCTCGTTTCTGTGCTGGTATGTGTGTGTCGGTGTGAGGTAAGTCTTCCAGGCTAGCGATGCGAGTCTCGGTGGTGGAGATAGTTTTATTAACTATCGTGTGTGGCTTTGCAGCCTTAAACCTAACTTATAATAATATTTTACATTATATCTAAGCCTTATTTAATTACTTATAATATTTATAGTGTATTCTAGGTGTAGTTATATATATTTATGTACATGTATGTTAACAAGGGCGTCAGGCTGGAAAGTGTGTGGCTATTTGTGTGGAGTCAATCGACTCCTCACATTCCCCTCCTTCTTCGGGGGACGTGACGAGATGGCGATCTCGTCCCTCTTGTTAATGTGGACCTGGAATTCCTCCCCTCCGGCATGGAAGAGGAACTTCCGATCCACTCTCCGTCGCGTGCCCTCTTGTGGGCGAACGTGCTCGACGAGGGAGCGGGGAATTCGCCCCCCGTTCACGTGAACACGCCAGTGCCGCGGCGGCAACACCCAATCTTCGTCGGGCGGGGGATACTGGTTGCGTCCTTTAGCGTCGTTGTCCTCCTTGGCTGGTGGCTTCGCTGGTAGCGCTGGCCCCATTGATACAGGGGCGGCTGCTGCCGTCTCCCGCTCGCGAAGCCGGTCTTCCCACTCCATTTCCGCGGCCCAGCTCGCGAACGTGCGCGGAAGCTCGACCTTGTAATTGACAACGGGCGGAGGTGTGGCGGGCAGGACTAGCTCTATCACCTCATCCTCTTCGGTGGTGTTGATCGGAACGAGGGCCGGCATCTCACCATCCGGTGGCGGGTCCAGTGCGGCACTCAAGGCCTCCACCCAGGTTCGGGTGTCCTCCTGTCGCTTGGCCCGGTCATCGGCTTTGCGCCATGGGCAAAAGGGGTTACGCACCCATATCGGTGGCCTGGTCGGCGCGGTTGTCGTCGAGACGTGGTAGTGCACGGATCTGCTGCTGCGGGCCCAACTTCAGGCCGCTCGCCTCTCTTGCCATCTCCTCGTCCTCGGATACGGACGGGTCGGTGGAGCCCGGGATCTTGGGGTGCACCTCTTCTACATCGTCGCATGTGGCGGGCCGCGGGGATGCCACCGAAGCCTCCTCATCGGAGAGCTCGATCGTCTCCAATGGGGGTGTCGGCGCTGTAGTCACCGACACGTTGCCCTTCTCATCCTCGTACTCGAGTACGACCCCGTTAAGGTCCAGTCCCTCCAGGACTGCGCTGGGTCCGTCGACCTGCACGCTCCATACATGGCCCGCGGAGTCGTCTATGACTGGGGCCCCGTCCGGCTCCATGGTGTCGTCTGGGTTGGCTGCGTCTTGGCCACGTCGGGTGGCTTCCTCCCTGTGGTCACCTGGCTCCATGTACTGGCCAGGGCACGGCCCAATGGCCTCCTCCACGCACCTCACCAGGTTCCTCCAATCGGGGAAGTCGCCCGATGCCATATCTGTTGGGGAAATAACCTTTTATTAGTTTTCAGTTTGTGAAAGGGGGCTACCGTTTTAGTTTTGGTTAGTTTGTAGTTAGAGGGGCTAAGCTACGGTAGGCACTGGAAGCATTGAGTTTCCCCTTAGGGGAGTTGGGACGTTGGGAAAGCGCACCGTCCAGCAAGTGGCCCCCACTGACTCAAACTTGGCTCCTGTCACAGTGGTTCGAGTGGATTGGCTCCTGCCTCGACCAGGGTTTTTGGGCGTCACTCGACCGCTGGCTTGTTTTATTTTTCTCTACGATGAGGCCGCGGTGCGGGCTTTCTGCGTTGGAGTTTAGGGTCACCCGACCACTAAACCTGCTCTGTCGTCTTGGCTTCGTCTGGGCTGTCCTGTTCTACCGGTACCGAACTCTGGATCTCCGGATCGTCGACTGCTTCCTTCAGGTCTCCAAGCGATGCTGTCCTGCGTTGTTTAGTTCGTGTGTGCTGCAAACGCACGATCGTGGCCGACATGAATTTGACCACCTTGTACGGCCCCTCGTACTTGGGTGCTAACTTTTCAGCAAAGTTATCCGCCGCCTTGGACAAGTGATGCTGCTTTGCAAAGACCAGCGATCCCAACGTTGGTCTCCAAGCGCGCCGTCTGAGGTCGTAGTGTTATCGCTGCTCCATCGAAGCTCGCTGGGTGTTTGCTTGGATCACCTTAAACACGTCGCGCAGCAACTCCGCTTTCGCGAAGGGTGATCTCGGAACATGGCTTGGCCCCGGAGTGACTTCATCGTACAAGGCCCCTGGGAGTCTTGGCTCTCTGGCTTGTATAATGAACGCCGGACTGAATCCGGTGGAGTCAGAAACGCTGCTGTTTAAAGACAGGTTCAGCTAAGGGAGCAGTTCGTCCCACGTCGTCTGCTTATCCTCGATATACTGGGCGACCATAGTTTTAATGGTGCGATTTGCCCGCTATGTCGGGTTCTGCCGCGGAGTATATGGTGCTGTATACTGGATCTCCACTCCCGCCTGTTTGCAGAACGTTTTGAAAGACCGACTTGTAAATTGGATCCCGTTGTCGCAAACAAAGGTACGGGGAATCCCAATGTGATTTAAAATCCTCTCCCGAAAGGATTTCTCAAGTTGCGCCGAAGTAGATTTTCTTAGGGGAACTAACTCAACCCATTTTGAAAAGGCGTTGAAAAATACGAGCTGCATACTATTCCCGCTCCTAGACCGCGGAAGGGGTCCAATAAAGTCGGCGCAGACAGTGTCAAAGGGCTCACTGATTTGCCTGGTAAACAACTTACCCGCTGGCTTGTTTTGGCTTACCTTGAACCGTTGACAATTGTCGCACTTGCGAACATACCTGGCTAAATCACGAAAGAGTCCCGGCCAGTAATACCTCTGGGCGATCCGGGTTGTTGTCTTTCTGATTCCGAGATGTCCAGCCGTGGGCTGGTCATGGCGTTCTGACAGCACTCGCTGACGATGTTCCTTGGCCACACACAGTTTCCATGGCACGGAGTCTTCATCGTCGGGTCGGGATCCGATGTGCCGATATAACTGTTGGTTCTCGCACACGTAATCCGGGAAATCTTCAGGCTTGTTCTGAACGAGTTTTAGCATTCGCTGATACCATGTGCACCCAGCCTATCCTCCTGGATCATTTGAAGTACCTCCAAGGGCTGTCGTGACATAGCATCTGCGACAATGTTCTGGCTCCCGCGCCGATATGTGACGTCAAACTGATACTGTTGCAGTTCTAACGCCCAGCGTGCGATTCGGCCGGTGGGATTATCGATTGAGTTGAGCCACTTTAATGCGAGATGGTCCGTTATCACCTCAAATCGATACCCTTCGGGATAACACCTAAGCTTCCTTATGGCCCATATAATGGCCAGGCATTCCTTCTCAGTGGCTGAATAATTCTCTTCGGCGGCGATGAGGCGTCTGCTAGCGAATGCGGTGACGCGTTCCTCTCCCTGGATATTCTGGGTTAGAACAGCGCCAAGACCTATGTGGTGGGCGGACTCAGTTGCCGTACTGCCGAAATCTTGTCGGGATCAGTGTGGATTCCTTCCTCGCTGATGACGTGCCCCAGGTATACCAGGCTGCGCTTAAAGAAATTTCTTTGCATTGAGGCGAAGGTTCTTCTAGAGTGCGTCCGATGATGATTATATCATCTAGATATGCAAACGCGTTGGGCTCCATGTCGGGTCCTATTACGCTTTCGAGCGCCCGCTGGAATGTGGCTGGTGCTGAATGGAGGCCAAGCGGCATGACTTTCCAGTGATACAGTCCCTTTCCTGGAACTGTAAATGCAGTGCACTCGCGACTCGTCCTGGCCATGGGGATTTGCCAATATCCGCTCTTCAGGTAAAGAGTTGAGATGTACTTTGCGTGGCGCAACCGCTCCAGAACGTGAGTTATCCTGGGCAGCGGGTACGCATCGGGGATTGAATGGGCATTCAGTTGCCGAAAATCAACACATAATCTCATCTCTCCCGATTTCTTGCCCACGAGTACAATAGGGGCGCTATGGGGGCTCCGAGAAGGCTCTATGCAATCGTAGCGTAACAAATCGTCGATCTGCTCATCAATAATCCTCTGCATTGCGGGATTCTTGGGAAAATACCTCTGTTTGATGGGCTTATCATCCCGCATTGTTATCGAGTGATCGGAGATGTGTGACATTCCGGTCAGTCCGTCGAATTTGGGTTCTAAATCTTCCGGCTCTGGGGTCTCCTTGATTACTGCTAATGCTCCTCCAGCGTCAGGTGTATACGCTGGTCTGGCTGGGGAAGGCAATCGCAATTCCTCGGCTGGCTCTGTCGATACAGAACTCTGATTCCGTCGAAATGGATTATTTCGCACGGCAGTGTCCCCTCTGGGCCCTAGAATACTCCTTGTCGGGGCAGCTTGCATCCTGCGCTCTGGTTCGTTGCTTTGTGGTTCTGGGACGGTGGCTTCGAAGTTGTCGATTTGTTCTGAAGAAGACTCATTTATCAGAAGAGGCGACAGAACTGAATCAATCTTGGTGCTGGCTACGAGAAGAGGGTTAAGTTGTAGCGAAATGCGACCACATTGGAGGGTGGCGGACACGCCGCACAGAAAGTCCATGCCCAACAGCACATCTTCCATGATTGAGGGTAAAACTAAGAGTGAAAATGTGACCCAACGTTGGTCCAACTGGACTTTTGCCACCAGTGACTTGGTTATTTCCTTGCGTGAGCCTTCGGTCAGCCTGACTTGGGTGCGTATCGTCCGTACGTTATGTGGTGTGCCCACGAGTTGAACGACTCTTTCGCTCACGAAACTTCTCTGGCTCCGGTGTCTATGGTTGCATTAAATACTCGACCCTCAATTTGTACTTGTGCGATGATTCTGCTCGCCTTGACCTGTAAAATACCTTTTAATTCCGGGGATTCCTCCTTACAGTCTCCGGCCGATTGGTTCGTATTCCTCGGCGACCACACTCCCAGCAAAAGAGAACTCTGGGATTGCAACACTCGTGTGAGTAATGCCTGATCGCGGGTGACTTCATAATTTACCGCCAAGGCGGTCAGTTGCTCCAGCGTTTTGAATTCATGTCTCCTGGTAAACAGCTGATAGTCCGGCTGTAGATTTTCATAAATCCTTTCTAACTCCTGTTCCGGAATATATCCCGCTCTGTGCACCATCAATCGAATGTTTACAAGATATTGCTTAAATGTTTCTCCTTGTCGCTGGTGCCTGGTGCGGATCTCATCCTCGAGCCTCTGAAAATACCTCGGTGGCAAGAAAAAATCAAGAAATGCCTTCTTGAAGTTTTTCCAGGATTCTCCCAGTAGCTGGCTTGTCCTGAACCAGAATCTGTCAAAAGACTAGGGAAGGCCTGCGGCATCTTCTCAACGTTGACTTCGTAAGCCGTGGCTCGTTCCTCGAGGTGCTGGATAAACGAGATCAGGTCTGTTGTCCCGTCGAAGGTGATTCCCCATTTTCTCAACTTTTCTGCTAGAGTTGCCGCTGTCATTTCCGGCTTTCTGGGAGAAATATACCGCCTGGCAGTGTTGACTACCATGTCGACAACTGTCTCAGCGGGGTTGGCGATGTTGGGACATGGAGTTGCGTCGGACCCGCAGGGTTTGGACTCGGCGTCCGTTGCTTCCGCTCGCTGAGCGCGGCCAATATTTCCGATTCGCATTCCTGAAGACGCTCGGCTATCTCCAAGACGTGATCGTCACGATTATTAAATGCTGCCAACCGGCTCCTCATCTCCTCCACGCTTCCTGTTCCGTCCAAGGCAAACTCCTTCAGAATTGCCTCCAATTCTCGCTTTCTGAGATACGAAATCCAACGTGCACCCATGTTTGCGAAAAATAATCAAACGAAGAACAAAAAAAAAAAGATTTTTGATGCGGCGGCAAAATTTTAACGAGGGTCAAACGAAGCTTAAAAAGTAAGAAAAAAAAATTAAACAGCGAAAAAGTAGATGTTTATTTATTTGCTAACGGGTTAATAAATGCCCAGCGAAACGATGGCAACCACAATAAGGCGTAAGACGACGATTTAAATTTTTCTCGACGGCGATGTAGAAAATTTGACGTAGTGGGAAAAACTCTGCGAAAAATGTGTTGACTCGGCGACAGTGGTTTTTTTTCAGATTCTCTTGTTATGATTCCGATGACTGTACTTGTAGTCGATTGCTGTGGATGTGAGAGAGACGACGACGAGAGTGAAAAACAAGATGGCTGCGCTGTGGGGAGTATGAATTAGCTTCTCCCTACCTTGTGCTTTTAAAATCTCGCGGCCTGATTGGTTCACCTATAGAGGGCCCGCTCTCTCTCTCTCTTCGCTATGCTTGCTTTGCTTGTGTCTGTATGTGACTCAAGTGATCTGCTGGCCACGTGATCTGTTACCTCTGACAACCTCTCGTTTTAGGTAATGTTTGGTCTTGATTTAGGTATACTGATATGAGTTCTCCCGCCTGTGTTTTGTATATATATATATATATTTGTTGATTATGGTTCTAGATTTCCATGTCCCTCGATATTCATTCCTCTCATACCCACTTTTCAAAAAAAAATCGCTCTTATATGGCTGTACCCAAAAACAAAGTAACCAGATGGGTCTTTAGGCCATATAATCATCTAAAATTCGTAAGACCCAAGTCCCTGTTCGGGCGCCAGACTGTGAAGTAGTTTCTTAGGCTGAGGTGAAGCTCGGTCACGCAAGGATCTCTTTACTGACAAATTTATAAAGATTGGGACTAGGGTCTTCGATAAGCGGTGGGCTAACGTGAGATGGAGGGTGTCAGCCACCGGGTTACTGAGTAGAACACAGTTTTGATTTGGAAATCAACAAACAGCGAAGGGGTCAGCGGTTTCGCGCACTGGGTCTGGCTCACGGCACTCGCCATGAGGGGACCGAGAGGGAATCGATTAGGGGACACGCCTTGCAATTCTAGGGCATGTGGCTGCCTTACATGGAAATCCGCCAGCACTCGCTGTCGGGCCAGGCTATGCGGCCGGCTGAGCCTGACCTCGGACAAAACATCTTGTTAAAAAAATTTAGGTATTAACGTTGGAGGGCATTTTTGGGCCGGCTAAAGTGTGGTCAAGAAAATATAGTGTATTTCTAAACATCAAGTTGATCTTAGCTTTTTATTAGATTCTTGGACATTTTTATATTAGCTTTGATTTAGCTTTGACAATATATATATAAAGGTTTCGTGGTATTTTGGGTTTTATTTAAATGTATACATCGTATTTGGTATGGGTATTTTTCACTTCAAGCTTAGGTTTTGTGCGAGTTTTCCATTCCCATTACCGTTACATGTGTTAGGTTTTCTTTAACAAGGGTTATGGCTGATCTAGCCTGATTCTACCAAGCGATACCACATCGAGGCCTGCCGAGATTTCAAAGTACACACACAGCCTTTTGGTCGGACTTGCCTCGCTGGCCACTCTTTGCGGTCTCACTGATTTGGCACTCACCCGTCTCGCTCTCGCACACACACACACGCAACCGCGCGGGAGAGTTGGTGCTCTGCCGCTGGTCCTGGGCCGGCACAACTACTCCCAAATCCTCTGCTGCTCCTTCTCCGCGTCAGTCGTTACTCGACAACTGCGTCTCCTCGCCTTCAGGTGGGGCGGGTGTCCTAGGCGTTTTTCGTCGCCTTCAGGTGGGGCGGGTATCCTGCAGGTGTCAGTTGACGTTAAGCGCTTTTTTTTTTACTCCTCGCTTGGTCACGTGCCCAGGAGTGGCAATCGCCCACTCTTCGTCCGTGCCGATCGACCTCTTTCAAAGAACTCCACGAGTTTCGTTTTTCGAAACTTCTCGCCGTTCTGTTTTCTTGGCTTCTCGAAGTTTCGGCATCGCTCCCTCTCGCTCTCTCATGGGCGCGTGCAAGTTTTCGGGGGTTGATTTCTAACGCGATCGTGCGCTCTCTCGCTCGCTCTTATGCGTGGCTTGCTTCTGTGCTGGTATGTGTGTGTCGGTGTGAGGAAAGCCTTCCAGGCTAGCGATGCGAGTCTCGGTGGTGGTGATAGTTTTATTAACTATCGTTTGTGGCTTTGCAGCCAATATAATAATATTTAACATTGTATCTAAGCCTTATTTAACTACTTATAATATTTATAGTGTATTCTTGGTGTAGGTTTATATATTTATGTACATGTATGTTAACAAGGGCGCCAGGCTGGAAAGTGTGTGGCTATTTGTGTGGAGTCAATCGACTCCTCACAGCCTCTGTGCGACATTGGCGAAGTCTTCCTTTTTAAGGCGGTAGATTCACTTCTTTCCCATTATGTTTTAGTTGCTTTTACTGCTGGGACAATCACGTTGGGAGCCAGATGTGACGAACTGATTTTCGTGGTCTGCTCGATACGAGATTCGTGCGGCTAGCTCAGTAGATTGTGTGTTCGTCCCACCAAATTTATATAGACGTGACCGCCCAGTAGCTCAGTGAGAAAACACAGAATTCACGGGTTCGCAGTGAGTTTATTGCGGGTATATTAATACAAATATCTTGGTAGCTTGGTTGGCCTTGACTCGACACTTGTGGCCTGCGGTACTTCCGACGGTCCTGGTTGTCTCGACGACCTCTCGCCTTGTTGACTCGGTGCTCCAGTCCTGTAGCTCCCTGAAGATCCTTGCGGCTCCCTGAAGATGTTCGCTCGCCGTTCGTCCCTGACGCGTTGTCTCGGTGACTGCTTGTAACGACTCGGACTCGCGAGGGGGATCAGCTGTACGGGCTTAGGGAAGCGTCACCGTTCTCAGACTAGGGTGAACAGAAGCTGCGCTCTCCAGGATCACTCATTTCGACGCATCGCCACCTGTCCCTTGCTCTGTCCCGGAAGGTCCCACTGGGGTTTCTGCTCAGTCCGCGCGGACAGTCAAGGCGGAACGCCAAGAAGCCGCCTCGCGCTGTACTTCGCTTCCACGCCTAGTGTAAACGAACGTTCCACCCTAGCCTCACCCTTTTGCTTTTGGTCCGGGACGTTTCCGCGTGGCTCGCTCTGTGTTGCGTGGCTGTCGAGATGTGGTGGCTGGCTTGCTGCTGACGCTATCTCGCGCACTGCTCCTGGCGGTGCTGGCTACGCGGCTGGACGTAGCGTGGCTTTTGGTACTCGGGGTTCGGGCACGCCGCTCCGGGACCTCGCAAGTCGAAACCGTAGGGCTCTCCTGGACAACTCCACTCGAGACCGTACCGATTGACCGCTCTTCCTTCTGGCTTGTTATACTTGGGGTTCGGGGACGCCGCTCCGGGACCTCGCAAGTCGAAACCGTAGGGCTCTCCTGGACAATTCAACTCGAGACCCTACCGATCAACCGCTCTCCCTTCTGGCTTGTTACACTCTCTCCAGGCGTAACTCCAGGACTTTGTTAATAGAGTTAATTGACCGCCTTGACCTAGCCGTGTGATGCCCTCTGCACCTCAGCCACCTGCGTCTCAATTCGGAGATTCCTGGTATCCCAATCCCGAACGCCTCGACGTAGCAATCTTCCTCCTCGTAGGCTCCCACGGCGCTGCTTTTCCGACGACTCGACTTGCTGTTGCTCCCTTGTAGACCGTCTGGTTGATCAACTGTTTACTTTGATATCTGATTGATCTTGATGGTTTGACTCCTCTTGATCGACTGATCCAGCTGCCAGCGCTCTGCAGCCTTATATAGGGTCTCCGGGAACGGTTATTTCCCTTTTGCGCACGACTCGCTGGATCTCTCCACTCCGGGTCCAAAGTCCATGACTCCTGGTTGACCCACTTGTCCTTCACGTACCGCTTCCAAGCGATGTTCTGCCCACTGCTGCCGTCCCGCTGATTCCCGTGATGTTTGCGGCACGCCTGTGTGCCGCTCCACTGCCTAGATGTGTCGCTTCTTCTTCCGGTCCAAAGTTCACGGGAGAGTCCAAAGTACGGTGGAGTCCCGTTATCCCACATGACACTCTTGTTCTGCCCGGCAAGTCTCCACTCTCTCCTTATCTGCTCCTTGATCTCCAAACTCTCTTGATCTCTACCCTTGGTCGCCAAACTCTCTTGATCTCCATCCTTGGTCTCCAAACTCTCTCGATCTCCATCCTTGGTCTCCAAACTCTCTTGATCTCCATCCTTGGTCTCCAAACTCTCTCGATCTCCATCCTCTCCTCGCCGCGCCGTTACTATGCGAATTCGCCGCGTATTTGGTAAGCGGCCGGCCGTCTGCTTCTGCTGCTTATATTTGTGGGAAGTTATTCAACTCCTCACAATACCTTTCGATTGACCCACGCCCACGCTAACGCCCACAAACCGACCAAGCCTGTGGCGCCCACAATTTTCATGCTAGAAAAAAAAATTTTATCTGAAATGTATTGGTCTCGTCAATACCTATCGATTGATCCAAAAAATTTGCCACGCCCACTCTAACGCCCAAATCGCTTAAATCTGTCTACCGCCGATGGTGGCGCATTTCAATCTCGCTTTGCTGCTTGCATATCTCCATTTCCCTTTGGTCACTTTAGCTGAGTAACGCGTATATGATAGTCGAGGTACTCGACTATAGCGTTCTTCCTTGTTAAAATAGTTTTTTATATTCAGCTTGCAAGTTGCCATGGGCATGCCGACATTCTCTTTTCCTGGAGGAGAGGCATGATGGTGCCCTGCCTGGATAACTCGTCCGCTATGCAGTTGCCTACGATATCCCGGTGACCCGGAACCCATATTAGGCTATTAGTAAACTAACTAGCCATCTAGTGGGGAGATCTGCGACAGTCTGCTATTGTACGGGAGCTGGTGCTTGTCGAGTAGATCGATTTAATAGCCGCTTGGCTGTCACTATATATATTTAGGTGTCCTCTTTGGAGGCTTATGTTCCCTAAACAGTTTAGCGTTTCCTTTATAGCGTGGACCTCCGCTTTGAAGACGCTACAGTGGTCCAGGAGCCTGAATGACTTCCTGATATTTAATTGATCGGAGTATACACCTCCGCCAACTTGTCCTTCTAATTTAGAGCCATCTGTATAGAAGCAGATTGCGTCCGTCGTGCCCGGTCGGCCCTGCTCCCATTCCTCTCTATCTGGAATCAGGGCCTCAAAGGGTGTGTGACTGTATTCAAGGGACTTGCATAGATCCGTTTTCTTCGGAATCAATGCTGGAGAATTTTAGCATGGCCATAAAATTGGGCATTGCACTGCCCGGTATCCCTTAGTCGAATAGCTGCCGATTTGGCCCTCTCCTGCCAGGCGAGGGAGGTTCAAGATCGCATTCAGCGCTTTATTCGGGGTGGTTCGAAGGGCTCCACTAATACACAAAGCCGCCACTAGCTGTACTTTGTTTGGGGGAGTCAATATGCACTGTTTGTGTAGAGCGGTCCACTACAGAGCACTCCATTTGGTAGGATTGGTTTGACTACCGCTGTGTATATCCAGTTGACTATTCTAGGGGAAATGCCCCATCTTAGATCAATTGCTTTTTACAGGAGTAAAGTGCAATGGTCGCTTTCTTGGTTCTCTCTTGGTTATTTAAGCCCCATTTGAGACGCTTATCTTATACTAACCCCAAGTATCTGGAGTGATCGCTAAAGGAGAGATTAGAATTGTTTAGAATAAGTGGGTTGAGCTGTGGGACTTTGTATGTATTTGTAAATATAACAAGTTCCGTTTTTGAAAGACTTACCCGAAGTCCGTTCTCTATCGTCCATTCCGATAGTATTTTAAGTTTAGCGGTCATAAGATCGCAAAGTGTTTGTGGATATTTTCCATTAAATATGATAGCGACATCGTCTGTGTATGCCACTACCTTACAGCCTTCTCCCTCTAGAATCCGCAGTAGTTTATTTACTGCGATGTTCCACAGGAGGGGTGATAGTACACCCCCTTGCGAGGTGCCTCTGTTCACTAGTCTAGTCAGGGTTGAGGTCCCTAGTGTGGCTGTGACCATTCTGCTTATCAGAAATTTGTGGATCAACCCCACCATTGGCGGCTCAACCCCTAGTTCTGTGAGAAATTCTGTTATAGCAGTGGAAAGCACGTTATTGAAGGCTCCTTCTTTGTCAAGGAAGGCGATCAGTGTGTATTCCTTGATGCTGAGCGATTTCTCGATGCTGCTTACCACCAAGTGTAGCGCCGACTCGGTTGTCTTACCTTTGGTATAAGCGTGTTGTGCCTCTGATATTTGTGTCGGGTCGGTAGTGGCCCTTATGTGTAGGCTTTTCATTCTTTCAAAGCTCTTCAGCAGAAATGATGTTAGGCTTATTGGCCTACAATCTTTTGCTGTGGTTTGGGAATGAAAGCCACTTTCGTTTCTTGCCATGCTGTTGGTAGTTCTCCTACCGCCAGGATGGAATGGAAAATTTTTTTCAGCCGGTTTATAGCCAGTTGTCCTGCTTGTTGGATGTGTGCCGGTGTTATCCCGTCCGGTCCCGGAGATTTGTATGGCTTGAAACTCTCAATGGACCATTTCAATGTGCGGTCTGATAGGAGGGGATCTAATTCGATTCCCTCTCCGACACTTCTTTCTGGAGGATGACCTGTTTGTTGGCTCCCTGGGAAGTGAGCGTCTAGGAGCAGGTCCAAGGACTCTTTACTGAAGTCTGTCTTAGAGAGTATTTTCCTGAGCCTTGCGGCATCAGTCGTTTTTTCTATGTCAGAGCAGAAGGTCTGCCAAGCAGTTCGTTTCGCTCTTCTAATGGCCTTTTTGTAAGAGGCTAGTTCATGCTTGTAGTTCTGCCAGTTAGTGTCCTAATTTCCCGCTTTTGCTCTGTTAAACAGGCATCTGCATTTTGTTCTGAGGAGTGATAGTTTTTTCTTTCCCCTTGCAACTTTAAAGGCAGTGTTGCATGCTTCTGTCAAATTATCTACTGTTCTGTCCAGCTCCTGTGGGTTTGTAATGATTTTTGACGGTTCCATGGGGAATATCCGTCAGAACTTCTGTGTACCTGTGCCAGTCGGCTCGTCTGGGGTTAGCGAAGCTGACCGGCAAGGGCGAATCAAGGGACAATACGGTTTCTATGAATCTATGGTCTGAAAAAGAGTGCTCGTCAGAGACTGCCAAGTATGATCGTTTGGCAAGCTTCAGACATGAATGTAGGGGCAATGTCCTGCCCCTATTGCATAAGAATAGGTTCGAATTTAGAATAAAATCAAAAAGAGACTCACCTCTGTCGTTGTTGTTTGGGCAACCCCACTAAGTGTGATGGGCATTGGCGTCACAGCCTATTACCAAACCTTTCCTGAGCCTTTCGCATTCCTCTGCCAGTCCTCTTACCAGCGCATCTGGAGGTTTTTCTTTTCAAAGGCCAAGAAGGCCGATAGGACCCTTATAGAGCCACTTTGCAGCTCCAGGCTTACTGCGGTGCTGTCTCAGTTGCTGTAATTGCGTCGCATTTCTCTGCTTAGCGACGAATCGGTAGAGTAGCCGTCCTCCGGCCCACCAGGTGCTTCTAACTCCTTAGCAAGCACCTGCTCGGCTGGGTTGCCGGCAGAGCTTCCAGCGGCGTTGGAGTCGCCCTTATGCACCTTGATGTGGATCGCACTAAACCCGAAGTTCAGCACTCCTCGAGCAGTCTCGATTGGAGCAACTGACTCCTTGTTTAGGACCAACACCACCTGGTTGACATCCCCTTCACGCTCCTCCACCCTGACGATATTCCAGTCCTTCGTGGGGAGGTGCGGGTTGCATTCCTGCAACATGTAGAGGATGTCCTCCGGTGCCTTGATCGCTGCTGGGAGCCAAATTCGAGCTCGGGGCCTACTGGGGACATCACACCAGTCTAGTGCGACGATGTTCGCCCCTTCGTAGATCTCGCCGAGCTTACTCGCCGCCTGCTTGTATAAGTCAGCTAACCGCTGACCATCGCAGTCCACCACCTTGACGCTGCCCTGGTACCAGCCCGCGTCCATGTAGCAGTGCGATGTACCTGTCTTCTCTCGCATCATGCGTAGGCATATAAGGGAAAGCTGGGACTCCACTGCCTTCCATTTATTCCTGGGAATCCTGCCCTCCAGATTGCCCCTGTCTATGAGGCCGAGTAATACTCGGTTTTTGGTGATCTTGGATCTCTTCGCCGATGGTCCAGGTAGATCGAGAAATCGCTGTCTTTTCGCCTGAGCCCCATCTTGGGTGGGCTTATCCTGCCCGTAATTTGGGTGCACCTTCCTTGCCATTCCACCTTTTTTAGCCATTCAGGCGAAGGAGTGGCAATATTGCTCCTGTTATGAGAGCGCAGAGTCTGGGCGGCAGTCCGCCTTTTTGCATATGTGAATTTATTGGCGCCAGCGGGTGGCCCGAGCGCCTTGGCTGTGCCTACCGCTGTTTAAGGCGTAGAAGCACCCGTGGCGAAGGCGTTCGCCGCTGGCTTTCTGCCACCCGTCATCCCCAGTTTGGGATGCGGCCCTTTCGGGACCGAGCTGGTGCGGATGTTGGGTTTTTTGAGAGTTCCCGTCTCTGTGATATGTTTTTCTGTATTCTTTGTTGCTTCCATAATAGGTCCCACGAGTTGCGGAGAAGGGGAAAGGTCCGCCCGGGCAGACATCTGCAATGCCCGGGTAGGGCGATAGTTAGAATAGGGGGTCGCCATGTCCCTGAGCACACCGTTTGAGACTAGGCTAGTTTTTGATCCGGGCCCCCAGCCAGGCTGACTCTTGGCACGGTCCGTATTACACCGTAGTTCGGCACGGATTGAGATGTTGTTTGGGAGGGGAGATGGGTAGGTGTTGTGTTGGGTATGGGTTTGTGTAAAGCAACTATTTAGATGCGGCTGAAAAATTCGCATAGTCGGTATTGCTTCGATGCAGGATACCCGCTGGCTATCCGGGACTGTTTATTTACTGGGGTTTCCGTCCACGATTCTGTGTTTGACTTCCCCCACAAGCTTATTCACAGTTGACCTCGAGAGAGGTCGTCCGCTTTCCGCATCCTGCGACCCGCTCGGTTGCCCCAGCTAGGCGACTTTGGAACCATCTCACAAGTTCCTCAGCCGAGCATTAACACCTAACCAAATTAAGAAAATTAGGAAAGTTGATATTAAAAAAACGACTCCACTTACAATATCACCATACCCTGCAAGCATTTTCTATCGCGGAAGGCACTATTAAGTGACTTCTAGAAGATGAAAACGATCGTCCGCGATATCGCATTCGGATCGCGGAAGTGACTCCCGTCGGGAAGAAATGTGCCACTTCGGCGACACTTCTCGAAGTCACTTCTGCGTTACTTCTGGAAGTGTCGCCGAAGTCACTTCTAGAAGTGTCGCCGAAGTGGCACATTTCTTCCCGACGGGAGTCACTTCCGCGATCCGAATGCGATATCGCCGAAGTAACTTCTGGAAGTGTCGCCGAAGTCACTCCTAGAAGTGTCGCCGAAGTGGCACATTTCTTCCCGACGGGAGTCACTTCCGCGATCCGAATGCGATATCGCCGAAGTAACTTCTGGAAGTCACTCAGAAGTGACTTTACATATGCTTGTAGAAGATACCTAGAAGAGTCTTTCCCTAATGGAAAATCTTGAATAAAAACATATTTTTTTTACTTTTAATATTTTGTATTTATTTTTTGTATACGTGTTTTCCGCTTGTATACACGGTCCTTGGCTTGTAGGAAATTATGCTGAACACTGTTGTTTAGGTCCAGCTCCGTCGACATAAGAAATTTATTAATAACCATTTCTAAAAGAAACAGAAAAAAAAATTGTTTTTTGTTCAGTCAAAGTAAAAATAAAGTAAAATACATTACCTTTTACAATGAAATATGTTGAGAATCGTTGGATGCTGGGTTTCTCCGCAGTTACACACCAAGTAATGTCCACAGCTAGCTTGTCCGTAAAAAGGTTTAAATAATCGTACATCTCACGATAAGCACGTAATTTCGAACGCTTTGTTGGGAGTACATTTAAATATGTTAAGCAATTAAAAACATTTAGAAAAAAACAAAGCTATATTTTTAAAACGCACAAATTTGATACAAAACCGCACTGTCCACAGACAAATCACGCAACGAAATGACGCTCGGGCGAAAAATAACGGCGTGGGTTAAAAGGAAGAGCCAAAAAATTTTCAGAAAAAAAGGGGTAACGGAAAATAACCGCGACCTCTTTTTATCTCGTGTTTTTTCCACTAATTTTGCTTTTGTAAAATGTTTACTATCGTCTTTCTATCGTCCAGAAGTGACTCAGAAGTTACTTCTTCGCGATACAGGTATATTTTGTTTTTGTAAAATCTGTACGATCGCCTTTCTATCGCGCAGAAGTGTCTCAGAAGTTACTTCTTCGCGATCCCGACCCTTTTTGTTTTTGTAAAATGTGTACTATCGCCTTTCTATCGTCCAGAAGTGACTTGGAAGTTACTTCTACGCGATATATGTATATTTTGTTTTTGTAAAATGTGTTCTATCGCGTTTCTATCGCGCAGAAGTTACTAAGAAGTGACTTCTGGACGACAGGCGATAGAAATATCGCCCTTTTGCTTGCAGGGGTTGAGCGTGCCCTAGCGAACACACACATGTACCCTGCAAGCATTTTCTATCGCGGAAGGCACTATTAAGTGACTTCTAGAAGATGAAAACGATCGTCCGCGATATCGCATTCGGATCGCGGAAGTGACTCCCGTCGGGAAAAAATGTGCCACTTCGGCGACACTTCTGAAGTCACTTCGCCGAAGTCACTTCTGGAAGTGTCGCCGAAGTCACTCCTAGAAGTGTCGCCGAAGTGGCACATTTCTTCCCGAAGGGAGTCACTCCCGCGATCCGAATGCGATATCGCCGAAGTAACTTCTGGAAGTGTCGCCGAAGTCACTTATGGAAGTCACTCAAAAGTGACTTTACATATGCTTGTAGAAGATACCTAGAAGAGTTTTTCCCAATTGGAAAATCTTGAATAAAAACATATTTTTTTTTACTTTTAATATTTTGCATTTATTTTTTGTATACGTGCTTTGTCCGCTTGTATACACGGTCCATGGCATGTAGGAAATTTTGCTGAACAATGTTATTTAGGTCCAGCTCCGTCGACATAAGAAATTTACTTATAACCATTTCTAAAAGAAACAGAAACCAAAATTGTTTTTTGTTCACTCTAAGTAAAAAAAATGAACTAGAAGACATTACCTTTTACAATGAAATATGTTGAGAATCGTTGGATGCTGGGTTTCTCCGCAGTTACACACCAAGTAATGTCCACAGCTAGCTTGTCCGAATAAAGGTTTACATATTCGTACATCTCACGATAAGCACGTAATTTCGAACGCAATTAAAAACAATTAAAAACATTTAGAAAAAAACAAAGCTATATTTTTAAAACGCACAAATTTGATACAAAACCGCACTGTCCACAGACAAATCACGCAACGAAATGACGCTCGGGCGAAAAATAACGGCGTGGGTCAAAAGGAAGACCCAAAAAATTTTCTGAAAAAAAGGGGTAACGGAAAATTACCGCGACCTCTTTTTATCGCGTGTTTTACTCACTACTATCGCCTTTCTATCGCGCAGAAGTGTCTCAGAAGTTACTTCTTCGCGATCCCGACCCTTTTTGTTTTTGTAAAATGTGTACTATCGCCTTTCTATCGTCCAGAAGTGACTTGGAAGTTACTTCTTCGCGATACATGTATACTTTGTTTTTGTAAAATGTGTTCTATCGTGTTTCTATCGCGCAGAAGTTACTAAGAAGTGACTTCTGGACGACAGGCGATAGAAATATCGCCCTTTTGCTTGCAGGGTAGTGACATATATCCATCTTACTATTAAATGAGGCAAAAACAATATCGGCCCACATGCAATACCTTAACACTCATTACAAAACCTAAAAATCATATGGCAGCGACTAATTAAACTTATGTTCAATGCTTTTCAGCAAATAGGCCCATAGGCCATAAATTACCTTCCTGATACAAATTTGATGGCTTAACTGGCCAGAGTATATACAAACAGAAATTAATACAAGTACATATGAGTTAAGGATTACAGATCAATCCCGTGTGTAACTCCTATAACAGCCCTACAAATTACAGATTTCTTTCACTGGAGCCTATCCGTTTTTGTCGACCGCTTAAAATTGATTTTGTGAAAGTAGTGGTCACAAAGTTATAGAAAAAACAAAAAGAAAATCTATAGTCGAGTACCTTGACTATCAGATACCCGTTATTCTGTTTCAAATAAACTAAATTTCCAGGGCATTTGGACTAGCACACACCACCGATGCCAGCGCCACGGCACCTAGCAGTCTGTAGCGGTACTACTGACCTTTTCAAAATTGCTTTTAAAATATTAATGCGCTTGGTACGATTTTCAGCATTTAAATAGGTATTGATCAACAAGATAAATATAAATTTTATCGAAAGAAAATCTTTAAAAATATGGGCGCCAAACAGAATTCAGCGTTTGGCTTTTGTGGGCCTTAGAGTGGGCGTGGCAATTTTCTGGAACAAACTTTCGCTACGCAGTAATCTGTAGAAACTACGTGCTTAAACCCAACACGCTAGCTTTTATACTTTTCGAGATCTCAGCGTTCATACAGACAGACGGACATGGCTACATCGACTATTTTCTTTTTACATCACTGTGGAGGGAAATCCACGTAGTGACGAAGCGCATCAGGACATGTGCGAACTCGACTACTGTATATACACAAAAAAATGAAAATCGACTGAAACGGTCCGCTAAGGGATTGCGTACCAAGACTTTAAGAAAAACAAAGAAGTACGATGTAGTCGAGTATCTCGACTATCAGATACCCGTTACTCAGCTAAAGGGACCAAAGGGAGATGGAGATATGCAAGCAGCAAAGCGAGATTGGAATGCACCACCTACCCGCGATCTCAATAAATGGATATGTGAGCGGTAGAAAGTCTTAAGCGTTTTGGGCGTTTAAGTGGGCGTGGGAAACCTTGTTTTGGGTCAATGGATGGAGGTATTGACGAGACTAATACATTTAGGTTAAAATTATTTTTCCGCCACAGGCTTGGGCGGTTTGTGGACGTCAGAGTGGGCGTGGCAATCTTTTTTTTTTGATCAATCGATAAAAATTGACGAGACTAGCGGGTGTTTGGGCGGTTTGTGGGCGTTAGAGTGGGCGTGGCAAACTTATTTTTTGGTCAATCGATAGGTATTGACGAGACCAATACATTTCAGTTAAAAACTTTTTTCTACATACCAAATCCAAAGTATCTAGCTTTTGTAGTTTCCGAGATCTCAGCGTTCATCATTTAGTCTAAGTTTAATTTAATTTAATTTGGGTTAAAAATTATTTCTTTGATCTATACTTTACTTATCATTATAGGTAGCAACAGCTTTAAAAGAAATGAGACGCGTTGATGAAGAAATGAAAAAACGTGATAGTATGTATGAGCAATTTACCACCATACACACAAACGCTTTAGCTGATTGTGAGAGGTAAGTTTGTCAATAGATATAATTAAAAAATTACAAATTTTCTTAACTGAAAACAAATATTGTATCCGGTAGAGAGACAAAAAACAATGCCTGTTTATTTTTTTAACAGTTTTTTACCAGTTTCAATTGCTCAAAGTCAATGAGATTTTCACACAATGAAAAATTATTTATAATAAATATGGTTATTAAATTTATGTTTTTATCGAACCAAAAGTATATTGAACTCTTATCAATATTTTTTTGACTAGGAGACACAAGCAACGAGATAGCAACATGAAACTATACAAATAATATAATTTTATTTACACCCTGCCCAGGACAAAGAAATCTGGCCGATCGGGGGACTTAATCATATAGTAGAGCTATGGTACAAAATTTGACGATTTTCAAGAAATTTTGCTGTTAAATGTATAATACTTAATATTTATCTTATATCTATATTAACATTGTTGTTTTATATTGTTATGTTTTCACATGTCAATAATTACAAGAAAGGAAGTTAACTTCGGCAAGTAAGTTTAAATACCCTTGCAGTTATAAGAAATAATAAATGGTCTATGTTAATATGTTGCTTACTTTTTGAATACCATAATTAATTCATTTTTCAGCAAAGAGCGGAGGTTTATCCCTTGAATCCCCACGTGGATCTGCGCTTCAAGAATTTGTTTAAGTAAATAAATTGTACTTTCCAATCGATTTTTAGTACTGTTTTGGTTCGTTGGAAAGTATGTTACAGGAAGAAGGAAGCATTTCCGATCCTATAAAGTATATGTTGCAACCAACTGATTTTATTGGTCTGTTCGCTACTAGATTCTTGCGGCTAGCTTAGTAGATTGTGTGTTCCTCCCACCAAATTTATGCGAAGTGACTGCCACGTAGATCAGTAAGAAAACACAGAATTCAAAGGTTTATAGTGGATTTATTCTGAGTTAGCCTATTACAGCGGATAGGTCTCTCATATGATCTCGGTGTGGCCACGCGCCGACTTCAATGGCTGGTCATATTTTGTTAAAGATGAAATCGACAATCGGAGTGGTGAAAGCAATGTATAAAGTCAAGCTTCAGGCCCATCCTAATTAGCTTGCAAAGTCTTTAATTTGGAAAACTAGCTATACTCGAGACCCCCCCCACACAACAACAGTTGGGGCCGCTATTTTAAACAATAATATTTAAGTAACTAAATAAATATACCATATTTAGATTTGCCTACTTGTCGTTAGTCTCTAAGAGATAGGATTCGATAAATAAGAACTGTGCCCTCTCAAAAAATATATAAATTCGTATATTACATTTGTATAACCACTTACCAAAATGCTGAGAAAAAATTTCCCAAGAGACTTGTCCCAAGCGAAAAATGTTTACCTGTTAACAATTTTTAAGTCCAACCAAATCTAAGTTGGGGCTTTTACTTTAAAGTTGTAATATAGTTTTAATGTTCGATTAAATTGATTATATCAAATGTGTGTACATAGTAATTTTGTCATCGTCACGTCGTTTTATTTGCTTATCCACACAAGCTCGTCTTAGATAAACCAGCCTCTCAACTCGTCGTACAGGCGCCGTTCTCGTCTGTTGTCCTTAGACTCGTCTTCTTCTGAAATGCGAGCCTTCAGTTCCGAAAATAAAGTTTCACTCGTGAATCACCTTGTGAATAACGCGTGACATGTCAGCTTGCACGCGTGACCATTGTATGGGATGTCCGCCCATTCACAAGTGAAAATACAAATGAAAATTAGTCGAAGTCACTCGTGATTTCCCTTTTTCCTTATACTCATTTGAAGTATAGCCTGTCACCTGCAGGTGACACGTCCCACGTGAAATCACTTGTGAAATTCAAAATATTTCCAGTGAGATTTATACTGTGAAAATATAGAATTTAAAATACATACATTCTTATTTACTTTTTACTTAATTTTAATTAACTGAAGGGCAATTATTGTTAGTAAGCCTAGTTTTCTGTTTCGTAATTTGTTCTTTACATAGGTCATCGCCTTCCTTAAACATTTGTCCGGGTCCTCCGAGTCCTTGTTGTTTTACTTGTATTTTTATATTGACCTTTTCGAGCTGTGTATAACCCTTGGCATGATCTTTATTGGCACAAGATATTTCAACATGCCACTTTCGGCTAATGAACCAAAATTTTCTATGTTATTTGGCAAATCCCCTAAAACACCTGAAAAATTTAATACTTTAAACTAAGATCAATGCACAACATCTTAAACGCAATGTAACACTTACCTGAATGTATCGTGTTCAATAACTTTTAATAAGAAAACATGGGAGAACGCTATAGTCGAGTACATCAACTATCAGATAACCGTTACTCAGCTAAAGGGACAAACGGGAAATGGAGATATGCAAGCTGCAAAGCGAGAATGAAATACGCCAAAGGCTTGGGCGGTTTTTGGGCGTTACAGTGGGCGTGGCAAACTTTTTTGCAATCGATAGGTATTGAAGAGACTAATACATTTCAGTTAAAGTTTTTTACCTATTATAAAAATTGTGGGCACCACAGGCTTGGGCGGTCTGTTGGCGTTAGAGTGGGCGTGGCATGATTGATCCCAATTCTCTATATTTGATAGTTTCCGAGATATCCACGTTCATATTTACGATTTTTTGAAGTTTGTGGGCGGCTTGTGGGCGTGGCTATGTTAATGTGTTGCTTACTTTTTGAATACCATAATTAATTCATTTTTCAACAGAGAGGGGAGGTTAATCCCTTGAATCCCCACGTGGATCAGCGCTTCCAGAATTTGTTTAAGTAAATAAATTGTACTTTCCAATCGATTTTTAGTACTGTTTTGGTTCGTTGGAAAGTATGTTACAGGTAGAAGGAAGCATTTCCGACCCTATAAAGTATATGTTGCAACCAACTGATTTTATTGGTCTGTTCGCTACTAGATTCTAGCGGCTAGCTCAGTAGGTTGTGTGTTCGTCCCACCAAATTTATGTCAAGTGACTGCCACGTAGATCAGTAAGAAAACACAGAATTCAAAGGTTTATAGTGCATTTATTCTTATTTAGCCTATTACAGCGGGTAGGTCTCTCATATGATCTCGGTGTCACCACGCGCCGACTCCAATGGCTAGTGATATTTTGTTAAAGATGAAATCGACAATCGGAGTGGTGAATGCAATGTAAAAAATCAAGCTTCAGGCCCATCCTAATTAGCTTGCAAAGTCTTTAATTTGGAAAACTAGCTATACTCGAACAGTTTGGGCCGCTATTCTACACAATAATATTTAATTAACTAAATAAATATCCCATATTTAGATTTGCCTACTTGTCGTTAGTCATTTAGAGATGGGATTCGACAAAAAAGAACTGTCCTCTGTCAAAAAAAATACAAATTTGTATAACCACTTACCAAAATGCTGAGAAAAAATTTCCCAAGCGACTTGGCCCAAGCGAAAAATGTTTACCTGTTACCAATTTTTAAGTCCAACCAAGTCTAAGTTGGGGCTTTTATTTTAAAGTTGTAATATAGTTTTAATGTTCAGATTAAATTCATTATATCAAATGTGTGTACATAGTAATTTTGTCATGGTCACGTCGTTTTATTTTCTTATGCACACAAGCTCGTCTTAGTTAAACCAGCCTCTCAACTCGTCATTCACGTCGTTTAGCCGCTGTTCTCGTCTGCTGTCCTTAGACTCGCCTTCTTTTGAAATCCGAGCCTTCAGTGCCAAAAATAAGCTTGCACGCGTGAAGAAAAAGTGACACTTCATACATACCATTGAATGGGATGTCCGCCCATTTACAAGTGAAAATTCAAATGATAATTATTCGAAGACACTCGTGATATCGACGCATGGCCTGTCACCTGAAGGTGACACGTCCCACGTGATATCACTTGTGAAATTCAAAATATTTCCAATGAGAAAATTCCAAAAACAATATGTATATCAACCGGGCTTGTCGTTTCCTTTCGTATAAGTTCACTCAGTTTTATTCGTCGTGTTTAATTGTTCTTGCGTTTCACTGCGCTGACTACACTTGTTTCCCACAGACCCACGTGTTTTCCACGTCTTTCTTTGTTTTTTTTTGTCCGCGTGCGCGACCGTTCGCCTCGAGGTACCAGAGCCGAGAGAGCCCCCGGAAACCGCCGTGGTGCCCTCTCATCCTTTTAACCTTTTCCTTGCCAGATCGGCTTGGTATTTTCTAGTATTTTTCCCTATGGTTGCCACCTCGGGCGGATGGTGCGGAACCAATCTTGACCTATTTTGGTTTTATACCCGAAAATCCATATGTTTGCCTTCCAATTACTAAATCATAATCCTTCATTTTATATCTCTTACGTACTAGTGATAATAATGCCAAACTTAGATAACTACTGCTTATATACATATTGTGGCGGTCTAGCCGTCAGGCAGGATCGTCACACCCCCTCATTTCCTACCGGGGGCTGATGACGAGCCGTCCGTCGCTCTTCACGGTGACTACGTAGTGCTAATCCATCCCCTTAACGGCGAAGCGAACGCGGTGTCCTCGACCGTTCGGCCACCCTCTCGGCGATCAGACGAATGGCCGGTGCCGGCAGTTGTCGCAGTTCGCCCGTCCCGGTCCAGCCTTCTGGTAACGGGGATAACTCGTCTAGAGGTACCGTCAGGGTCGTTGTGGATGAGGTCAACTCCTCCATGAACGACCCGTCCCAACCGGTCCCCTGGATTTTGGTCAAGACCTGATTGAGGACTCCGTCCTCCCATTCGGTCAGAGGTGCGTCTGGCGGGGCTTCGATTGAACCGCAACGTCGTCCTCCTCGGTCTCGTCTATTGGGTCCGAGTCCGCCGCACTGGCCTTTGCTGCCTCCGAGTTCTGGAATACTCGACGGAACAGTGGGCGATCCTCTTCCCCATCCTCACTATCGGTCGTCAACTCAAACTCTGCAAAACACTTCACATGGTGAGTCCCAGGGTGCGAACTCACGCGGTAACGCTTCGTCTCCTGCGCTCCGGTCTTCTGTGGTAAGCGCTGTGGTCCAACCGGGGATGTCTGAGCCGCCTGGACGCGAGTCTTCCTCGGCGAGCGTTGCCGGTAAGTTGGGGACGTCTGGACAAACTGGACACGGGTCTGCTTCGGAGAACGTTGCCTGCAAGTCGGGGATGTCTGGGTTTCCTGCGCACGAGTCTTCTTCGGCGAGCACTGCGGCCGATGTGGGGATGTCGGGACCTCTGCCTGGGGACGGAACGTCGTGTCCCAATCCAGTGCGGGGGGCGGCGGTAGTGATGGAGGTTCGTCTATGTAAGGACCTTTGGCGCGTATCCAGGGTGTCTTAAACACGACCGACTTGACCTCGATGCGCATCATCGCGACATGTCCTTCCCAGCGGCTGACTTGGTCTTCGACCGTACGATGACACGAGTGCTCGATGGAAGGGCGTTGGTGGGACCTCTGGTGACCGCCTCGAGGATCTCGCCTGGTCCACGGCTGCTCGTCGTCTTCTTGTGGTGCGTGATACCGTGGCCCCTGCGATCGACGACCCCTCGTGTAATCTCGAGGCTCGTCGCGTTCGTCGCTGTCGCTCGCGTTGCTTGAATCATCCTCGACGTTGTACGTTGTCGAAGGTCGAGCGGGTCGTCGTGTCTCGCCGGGTTTAGGGCTCCACATGCCCGCAAACCGAGACCTACCCGTACCCCCAGACTCCTGGTCGTCGGAAGACTCAGCGCCGTCGTGTACGTCTTCTTCACCTTGGCCATCGTTGGTAACCTGGTCCTCTACGATCTCTCCCTCTTCGTCCTCCGATGCCTCCGAATCTCCTCAGCTGTACCCTTCCGCGACCCACTCGTCGAGATCCGAAAAGTCGTGATGAAAACTCTCGGTATCGTCGGAACCATCCGACAACTCGATGACTTCTACCATCTGAAAGCGGAGACTAAACTTATAGATACAAGACCATTATTGTTCAAGCTCCCTACCTATCGGTGCAGTGAAACCTCGACTTAGAATACTTAGATAATAACATTGTGTGTGTTAGTACAATTCAACTTAGAAATAACCGTGTGAACCTCTACCCCGCTTAACCTCTCGTGTCGCCTCCCAAGGCAGTCCCGTCGTTTTCTTCTGCGGCTGCATTCCCGAAGTCCTCAGAGTAATACGGTTTCAGCTGGCTGATGTTGGCGGAGCGTGAACGTCTTTCCCCTGGGCGTCGCAACAGAACAAGGTTAGGGGATATGAACCTCATTACGGTGTAGGGACCGTCATATTTGGGGGCCAATTTGGCGGCGAAACCTTCGGCCGCCTTCGAGGGAGGATGTTGGCGTTCCCACACTTTGTCACCGAGCTTCGGTCTCCACTCACGGCGTCGAAGGTTGTAATGACGTGCTTGTTCTTGGAAAGCACGTTGGAGGTTGGATCTGACAGTATCGAAGATTCCTCTGAGTTGGAGCGCTTTTCCTGCGGGGTCCTTAGATATCACCGCCGATCCAGGGGTGACCTCGTCGTATAACATAGTAGGGAGTCTGGGCTCGCGTCCTTGCGTCAGGAAGGCGGGACTGTATCCCGTAGAGTCCGATACGCTCGCGTTGATGGCGAACGCTATTTCCGGTAATAGCTCATCTCAGGAACTTTGGTCTCCCTCCCTGTGGACAGCATGGAGCAGTATATTGGACCTCTACCCCTATCGCGTGGAAGTCAAGATGCTGCTGGTAAATTGGGTACCATTATCGCAGACGAACTTCCGAGGGATGCCGACTCGGCCAGTATCCGTTCCCGGAATGCCTTCTGAACTTGGGCGGCGGTAGCTTTCCGTAACGGGATCAACTCCACCCATTTGGAAAAGACGTCAAGAAATACGAGGAGCATGGTATTACCGTGCTTCGACCGGGGTAGCGGATAAAACGTCAAACGGTTCGCTTCTTACGCGGGTTAACATTTTGCCTGCCGCTTTCGTCTGGGCGATTTTAAACTTCTGGCACCACTCGCAGCGCTGGACGTAACGCTTTGCGTCTCTAAACATGCCGGCCCAGAAATACCTCTGAGATAGTCGAGAAACGGTTTTTCGGACGCCCAGATGTCCAGCGCGTCGTGGCATTCTTGGAGGAATCGGACTCTATTTTAACTAGGGACGCACAGTTTCCACGGGAAGTAGTCCTCGTCATCAGCTCTGTGTCCCAAATTCCGGTATAGTTGTCCATTTTCCATCATGTAGCCTGAGAACTTCTCGGAGAATTCTCTTATCTTAACTTGCATACCTTGGATCCATTTACAGGGTGTCTCCATCTCGGCCATCTGTTGCAAGACTTCACAGGGTTGCCGAAATAACGCGTCCGCCACCACGTTCAACTTGCCTCGACGGTACCGCACGTCGAACTGGAACTGTTGCGACTCCAGCGCCCATCTTGCTACCCGACCGGAGGGACTTTCGATGGAGTTCAACCATTTGAGGGCTAGGTGGTCGGTAACCACTTCGAACCGATACCCTTCCAAGTAGCACCGCATTTTCCGAATAGCCCATATGATGGCCAGACACTCTTTTTCCGTCGTCGTGTAATTGCCCTCCGTGGCTGTAAGTCGACGGCTGGCGTACGCGATGTCTCTCTCCTGGCCCTCGATATCTTGCGACAAGACTGCTCCTAGCCCCACGCCGCTAGCGTCAGTTTGCAACACAAACGCCCATTTCCGGCCTTTCTTCAACAGGGCAGTCATTAGTTGTACCACGGTTGCGAAGTTAGGGACGACCGGCGATACCAAGATGCCATGCCTTGCCACTGTCGGAGCTCCTTGAGACAGACTTAAGGTTGGTAATGGCCGTCACTTTCTCCGGGTCGATCTGTACTCCTTCGGCGCTAATCACATGGCCTAGGTGAACTAACCTCCGCCTGAAGAACGCGCTCTTCCTTGGGTTTACCTTCAAGTTCGCCCTCCGCAGCCTACGGAAGACTTCGCCCAGGTTTGCCAAATGTTGTTCCTCCGTGGCGCCTATAACGATGATATCGTCCAAATAGGCGAAGGCGAACGGCTCCATGTCCGCACCAATCACGCTATCCAAGGCGCGCTGGAAGGTTGCGCTGGCCGAGTGAAGTCCGAAGGGCATGACCTTTCACTGGTATAGGCCTCTGCCCGGAACGGTGAAGGCCGTGAATTGACGGCTATCCTTGGCCATGGGTATTTGCCAATAACCGTGCTTTAAGTCCAACGTCGAAATGTATCGGGCTTGACGTAGTTTTCCAGGATGTGGTTGATCCTGAGGACGGGGTACGCGTCGGGCACTGAGTGAGCGTTCAATTGTCTATAATCAACGCACATGCGCCGTTCACCCGTCTTCTTTTTGACCAACACTATGGGTGCGCTATGCGGACTCCGTGAAGGTTCGATGGCGTCTTCTCGGAGTAGTTCGTCCACTTGGACGTCGATCACGCTCTGCATTGCCGGATTCCTTGGGTAGTACCTTTGTTTCAAGGGTTTATCGTCCCGCAATATAATCCGATGCTCCGCCACGTGTGATACACCTTGAAGCTCCTTGAAAAGCGTCAACTCACGGGTGACGAATTCCCGCTGGTCGGGTCTTAGGTCATCCTCTTCCGTCATTGGTTCTCCACCCTCTGCTTCGTCGATTTCGTCCGGCCGAAAGTCCTCCAAGGCTCTTTCCGGTTCGTCGTACCTCCTGATCTCATCTCCTCCGTGGTCGTTCTTTCGTTCTCCTGATGGGGTCATCTGACGCATGATCCGGTTGTGCGCGGGGACCTCACTCTGCTCTGTATACATAGTGTCCTTATCGTCGGATTCCTGGTTTCCTAGAACTGTCGTACTCCTTCCTTCGAGTACTTCCGAGTTCGTATCGTCTGACGACATCCGATCAACTTTACTTGGCCGCAGTCGGGGGTCTTCCGCCGACGGGAGAGGTGTAGCCGGCGAGACACGGGACCTGACTCTGGCTAACTTCGGTCATCTTGGCTCCCGACATAAACCCTTTGTCGCCTCCTAGTCGGTTCGGAGTTGCAGCTCTCGAGCTATACTGCTCCTGTAGTTGAGCGAGTCGTTTCCACACCGACTCTGGAAACGATCCTGTACTCACGAGTGTAGCGAATGCCTTCCAGGACCTACGAGGTAACGGTACCATCAGAACACCAAGTCCTTTCGTGACGGAAAATTCCAGCCGCCTCCGGGTTTTATTGTACGTGGCCGAGGTATGAGGCTCGTGAGGCGAAGAATCCTACGGGCTGCACCTTCGGGCGAGACCGCAGCCAAAAACAATAATCAACCCGGCTTGTCGTTTCCTTTCGTATAAGTTCACTCAGTTTTATTCGTCGTGTTTAATTGTTCTTGGGTTTTACTGCGCCGACTACACTGATTCACTAACCTTGTTTCCTACAGACCGCGGTTTCTTTCCCACGTGTTTCTTTGTTTTTTTTTTGTCCGCGTGCGCGACCGTTCGCCTCGAGGTACCAGAGCCGAGAGAGCCCCCGGAAACCGCCGTGTGGTTCTCTCATCCTTTTGACCTTTTCCTTGCCAGATTGGTTTGGTACTTTCTCTATTTTCTAGTATTTTTCCCTATGGTTGCCACCTCGGGCGGATGGTGCGGAACCAATCTTGACCTATTTTGGTTTTATTCCCGAAAATCCATATGTTCGCTTTCCAATTACTAAATCATAATCCTTCATTTTATATCTCTTACGTACTAATGATAATAATGCCAAACTAAGATAACTACTGCTTATATACATATTGTGGCGGTCTAGCCGTCAGGCAGGATCGTCACAACTTTATCTTGGGTCAAATGATAGGTATTGATAAGAACAATACATTTCAGTTTAAAATTGTATTCTAGCACCAAAACTGTATGAGACTAATACATTTAAGTTAACATTTTTTTTCTAGCATGAAAATTGTGGGCGCCACAGGCTTGGGCGGCTTGTGGGCGTTCGAGTGGGCGTGGCATATTCGCGTAACAAACTTGCGCTGCGTACAAGACTACGAAATCTAAATCTGAGGTCCCAATTCTCTATCTTTGATAGTTTCCGAGATATCCACGTTCATACTAACGATTTTTTGAAGTTTGTGGGCGGTTGGCGGGCGTTAAAGGGGGCGTGGCAAACTTTTTGTTGGTCAATCGATAGGTATTGATGAGAACAATACATTTCAGTTAAAATTTTTATTCTAGCATCAAAACTTTAGAAGCCACAGTTTTGGGCGGCTTGTGGGCGTTAGAGTGGGCGTGGCACCTCGTTGAAACAAACTTGCGCTGCGCAAGAAGCTCAGGAATCTGCATGCCAAATCCCAATAGCCTAGCTCTTATATTTTCCGAGATCTCAGCGTTCATACTGACAGACGGACATGGATGGATCGACCCGGCTAGTGATCCTGAACAAGAATATGTATATATATTTACATGAGTCGTTCTTCGCCCGAATAAAAAATCAGGATATTTTTTATATTTACTTTTTATTCTTTATTGGAACGTTGGAAAAAGACTAACTGTATGTTACAGAATTGGTTAGCAAGAAACCTCGGTTTGCGTCTTAGAATTTACTGTTAGTGCATTAAGTGACGCAATTGCATGTGGATGATGTGACTTCTTCACTTCTTTGTTTATGCTTACATAATTCGGTCTTATTAGATTTTGCGATCTTATTGGATTTTCACGTTGGAATTACGTCATTGTTGACGTTCGGACTTAATTAATTTTCTTTGTTTGCTTGCATTGCGAAATCTCAAGCTTCTGTAACATTTTTAATCAAAGCCGAAATTTGCGATTCTGTTTCTTTGTGAACGGTTTCGTTCTTTGAACTGGTGGCCGTTGAGAAATCGCAGTGCAGATACGTCACTCCCCCATCACTTAGACAAAATCATATGGTTATTTATGTGATTTTGGGGTATAGTTTGGTATTTCTTGTAACTCTTGTGAGTTTTGTAACTCTTGTGAGTTTTGTAACTCTTGTGAGTTTTGTAACTCTTGTGTTTCTATTGTTGGGTCGTCACCTTTTGTGTAGGTATTTCTTCTTCAATATAAAAGCTGGAGTTCCACAAGGCATCACACTTTGGCCAACATTGCTTGTCCTATACAGTACACTACTACACTAAATTACATCTACATTCGCTGACGACATCCTCATCCTAAGTCGCTCGAGCAACAGTTCGGCAGCTGAAAAATGGCTTTCAGACTGGAGGAAGAAAACGTGCGCTCCGCTTTGAATAGTACACGGATATCGGTATGCACCTTGACAGACTCTTAACCTGTCGGAGACATATTGAATGCAAGAAACTTCAAGGTTGGGGGATTAAGCATGTAGATTCTACAAATTTCTGCGTAGCGAATGTTTGTCTCAGCAAGGTTCCACGCCCACTTTAAATTTAAATTAAAATTAATCTCGTTGATCAATACCTATTTAAATGCTGAAAAGCGTACCAAGCAACAACATTAAATGTTTCGAGTTAAGATATCTTTGAGAGTTTGTTCTCAAATTTATTGATATGCAATCTACAGATTTGCGTTAAAGGTATCATCATATCTTCAGTCGATCACAACTTATGGACATTTAAGTAATCTGTTCACTTCTATTCTACAAGAAAAACAAGAGAGAACGCAATAGTCGAGTGTCTCGACTATCAGATTCCCGTTACTCAGCTTTTAAATTGAAAGTTGACAAAAGTAAAGTTAAAATGTTAAGATGACCGCATACAAATAATATATAATAATACTAAAAATAATAAATAATATAGTAGATTCGTCGGAAAGTATGTTACAGGTAAAAGGAAATAATAATACTAAAAATAATAATTAATAATACTATATTCGTCGGAAAGTATGTAAAGTATATATATTCTTGATCAGTCAATAGCCGAGTCGATCTAGTCATGTCCGTCTGTCCGTCCGTCCGGATGAACGCTGAGATCTCGGAAACTATAAGAGCTAGGCTATTGGGATTTGGCATGCAGATTCCTGAGTCTCTTGCGCAGCTCAAGTTTGTTTAAGCAGGGTACAACGCCCACTCTAACGCCCGCAAGCCGCCCAAAGCTGTGGCTCCTACTGATTGACCCAAAGTGGCCACGCCCACTTTAACGCCCACAAACCGCCCACAAACTTCAAGAAATCGTAAATATGAACGCGGATATCTCAGAAACTATCAAAGAAAGTGAATTGGGATTTCAGATTTCGATTCCGTAGCCTTGTACGCAGCGCATTTTTAATACGCGAATATGCCACGCCCTCTGTAACGCCCACAAACCGCCTAAACCTGTGGCGCCAACAATGTTCATGCTAGAAAAAAACTTTAAGTGGTATGTATTGTCTCGTCAATACCTATCGATTGACCCAAAAAAAAAAAGATTTCCACGCCCAAAACGCTTAAGTCTGTCTACCACCCACATATCCATATATTGAGATCGCGGATAGGTGGCGCATTTCAATCTCGCTTGGCTGCTTGCATATCTCCATTTCCCTTTTGTCCCTTTAGCTGAGTAACGGGTATCTGATAGTTGAGGTAATCGACTATAGCGTTCATCTTTGTTATAATTGGTATTGAGATAATTGGAAAGATAGAGGGGGAGCCAAAGAGGACAAATTGCATAAATTGTTAACTATTCAATAGATCAAGAGAGCAGCTTCTTTCTTTTAGCGGCGGCCGTCTTTTCGCTTTGCCGCACAGTTCGGCTTGCAACTATTTACACACACACATGCATAAATACATTTGTTGTTGTCTGGCTCTGTAACGATCCAAGGCAGTACCATTCAGCGCTTATTGAGCACTCAATCACTGCAAAAAGTTCATCACTGAGCGCTTAATGAGCGCACAATTTGTATGGAATTGAGTGCTTAAATTAACATAGGCATGTCCTTGGGTTCATCAGTGCACAAAAACTAGCAAGCATTGAGCGCTTTTTTGAGCACCCTTTAGAGCGCTTTTTTGAGCAGCAAAAAAAGCACACGTTCAGCACATGTTGAGCGCTCGATTAAGCAGCGGAAAAAGAACACAATCAGCACACGCTAAGCGCTCGATTAGGCAGCGGAAAAAGCACACAATTAGCACACGTTGAGCGCTCGATTAGGCAGCGGAAAAAGCACATATTCAGCACATGTTGAGCGCTCGCTTAGCAGCAAATATAATTTCAGTTGAAATTTTTATTTTTATTTATTTATTTGCTATCGGGGTCGTTGGCACCTCCTCTTCAGCATCTGGTGCCGGCGATGCCTTTTTTTTGGTGCAACTCAAGTTTTTAACGCACCGCATTGCCTTCTGCAGCGCCTTTTCGGGAGGCTCCGAAGGCTCCACCAGAGCGATGGCATCTAGTATTAGAAAAAATTAGTTTTAAAAATAAAACGAGACGAGAATAAAAACGAGTTACCGAAAGTAATCGTTATTTGTATTATAATAAAAGAAATGTTATCTTTGGCACTCAATGTAAAAATCCCAAAAGTCTTTTAAAAATTAAACTTACAAACAAAAGTTACTTTCAGCCTCAATAAAAACTTACTTAATAAAGCGCGGACGAAAATTGGGTATACTTTGAGCTTCTTCTTGTTTTGGCCCCCCTCCAAGTTGTGGGACAGAACAAGTTCCTCGGATAATATCCTTAAAATGGATCGACTTAGCCTTCCATTTTTTATAGATTTATCATCAGCCTTGTCTAAAAATATAAGAAAATTACAAAAATATCGAGGAGAAATTTGCAAACTTTTGTTTTCAGTCACTTGGTTTATTTTATTTTGTTGTAAAAAATTATTAAGAAAAATATACCACACACTATTTATGTATTTTTTTATTCTGTATTAAAACATTTATTTATTTTGCAGATGCGGAAAAAAGAACACTTTTCCGAGGACTGAAAATGAGATGTTTGAGGTAGCCATGTTTGTTTACTTACACAAAAATAAAAATTGTACTTTAATGTTAATAATACAAACCAACATAAGGTATAAAAACAAACATCTCTGTTTTTCGCTCTCTAGAAACTTTGCACTCAATAAGATTTTTAAATTTTTTCACAGATTCATTCATTTGTTTATATATATGCATATATGCATCATTTGTTTTTTTCACGTCAAAAATTAATATTTTTCAGAGCTTTTTTTTCCGCCACGTGTGTTTTTGGGAATCTTGTATTTTCCTTTTTTTTAATATACATAAATCCTTTTTTACTCTCACTGTTTAAAGAAATATTGGTCTGCGACAGACCTACCTGGGAATCGTATAGGTATCACTTTTAAACCACTGGCTTATTTTATTTTACTACGTTAATTGCGGGCAATTCTAACTCCTTCACATAAGTAAACGCAAGTGAAAAAGACGGAAAAAAGGCACGTGGCTTCCAAAAAAACAGCAACAACAACAACGGTTCCGCTAATCCGTTGTTGCTCTGTTTTTTTTTGGCATGTCCCGTTTGGTCTATGCATCTTGCACATAAAAGCAGGGTATTTATAGACATATCCGACTATGCAAATCGTTATATAAAAATATTTGTAAAATTTCACATATTAATAAATAATATTAATAAACATATACATTTTTTTAAGAAATACAAATAATTTAAAACCCAAACATATTATTTTAATTGGTTGTTTTAACATTTACGAAAAAGTGTCGCATTATTCAAAAGGCAAGGGTGCACAAAAGTCTAGCTATTTTAATTGCTGAGCCTCCTTGCCCTCACACGCATTTCTCCAGCTGAGACGTGGCGAGAGAGGGAGAGCCCAACGACTTACAATTGTATGTAAAATAAGCAATAGTAATCTACTCTGATAGGAGGGTAGCCTTACGTTTTGATCCCGTTTTGATTTTTGTACCGACTCAATACTGTCAATATGCACTTGATATTGTGGACTCCAAACCGAAGAACAATATTCCAAAATAGAACGGACGAGGGAGGTAAACAATAATTTGGTTATATAAAGGTCATCGAATTCCTTTGACCAACGCTTTATAAACCCAAGAACACTCATGGCTTTGTTGACAGTGGACATTATGTGGCAGTCAAATTTAAGTTTTGGTCCAGAAGAACGCCTAAGTCATTAACTGAATATATACGGTCGAGTGGCGTATTTTGAAGGGAGTAATTAACAAAAGTAGGAGTACCCCTATAAAAAGTCATAACGTTGCATTTAAGGCAGTTCAAATTTACAAGGTTGTACTCACACCATCCCTGAAAACAATCAATATCTGACTTTAAGTTGAAACATGACGCTATATCATTATATGATAGACTAAGCTTAACATCATCAGCATACATTAGTACACCACAATGTGTTATGATAGAGGGAAGATCGTAATAAACAAAGTAAGCAGCAAAGGGCCCAAATGACTACCCTGAGGCACTCCAGATGTCACGTAGATAAATTTTGAAGCAGCGTTCTTGAATATAACCCTCTGAGTCCTACCATTCAAATAACTTGAAATCCAAGTTTATAGATTACATGGAAACCCAAGCTGATTTAATTTGAATAAGAGAAGAAAGTGGTTGACAGAGTCAAAGGCCTTACTAAAATCTGTATATATAACGTCAGTCTGCATTTTTTTCTTAAATCCATTTATTACAATAAATGACAATTCAAGAAGGTTGGTGTTGGTCGATCTTCGCTTAACAAAAACATGCTGACACGCTGACATTAGCTAGGAACATAAATGTTGCACATGAGAAGTAATAATACGTTCAAAGGCTTTAGGAATTGCCGACAATTTAGAAATACCTGTATAGTTCTAGGCATCCGCCCTCGCACCCTTTTTGTGAAGTGGAATGATAAAAAAGTCCTTCCAGATAGTAGTAAAAACTGATGATGAAATAGACAAATTAAAAAGTTTAAGAATCGGTTTACATATGGTTGACGCAAAAAACTTAAGCACACACCCGGGAAGTACATCTGGACCGGGAGAATAAGTAGGCGTTGTTGTTCCTAAGTCTCTTAAGAGAGAACTTTCCGTAATTACAGGGGTAAAAATACAATTTGCCCTATTTAAGGGACTAGGGTAGTTAGAACTTGATTAAGCAGCCGAACTATAAGTGATTTGAAAAAACTCGGCAAATAAATCAGCAATTTCTGAATCCGTCAATGCCTCCATTGAGTTTAAACGTACCGATATAGGCAATGCCGACGACTTACGCTTGGCATTAACAAAGTTATAAAACTGCTTCGGATCATTTGAAAATTCAAATTTACATCGACTTAAATACATAGAATAGCAATGACTATTGAGAACATTAAAATCTGATCGAGCCACCACATATTTCGAAAAGTCATAAGGCTTTCCCAAGGAGGCCTGTTTAGCTTTGAAGGAAGCCTATCAGGAACGCATTCATTAAAAAAAGTATTTAACACTTTATAGAATAGTTCAGTGGCACTTAAAGTATCCATACAATTGTACAAGTCTGTCCAATTATATTGAGAAATCATATCGTTAAGTTTATTATTGTCACATTTTCGAAAACATCTCATTTTAGTTGGAGAAACTAATGGAGAGAGGGTATCAACGCATGGGAGGCAGATTGTAAATTCCATTGTTCGATGATATCGGTCTTCAGGTACAACAAGAGCGTCAATTATAGATACCGTGACTTCAGACGGGTCTGAAACAAACACAATATCTAATTGTCTATTTAATGAATTCCGTATAAAGCTTACTTGCTGTAACGATAATTCTAAAAGGCCATCTACAAAATCATGGACGGATAAGGGTATAGCGAGAAGTGAGTCAGTAGGAGTAGACCAAGAAATATCAGGGAGGTTAAAGTCACCCAAAACAATCAAAAGGTCTCTGTTAAAAAGAAGGTATAGAACAGATTTTATCGCAGACAGATGGTGCTTAGATGCTGCTCCCCTACGTGAGGAGCGATCGGTCCTATAGGCATTAAAGTTGTTTGACAGAACTTCAGAGTCAGATATCTCTGGTTTCAGCCAAGTATCCGTAAAAGCCAAAATATCTGCAGTAAATGCAGAGGAGTCAGCATAGAGCTTGGGTAGCTTCATATTTAGTCCCCTAACATTTTGATAAGCCAAAAATAAATTTTTAGTTTTTTGGCGCAGTGGGAGGCCTGTTATTTGTTCTTTTTTTTATTACCAAATCATCATTAAGCCAAAAGCTTTCAGAAAGTAGTACCTTAAACACATCTGGCGGAGCAAATATTTTAAAAGAGGATATCTACGAGCGTATGAAAATCGAAATTGTTCAACTGAAATATTCTCGGATGGGAATTTTTCACGAATAAATTCCGAAACATCCTCGAATGTGGTATCTGGGGTGAATCTAGAAACAAATAATTGCTTCATATGTGGAACAACTGACAGTTTCTTACGTCCCCCAGCAGCAGACTGAACCTCACTAAGCTGAGAGCCAGAAACGGTACTGTAGGATTTCTACCGAAATCTGGTTTTGCTGAAAAGTTTTTTTTTGCGTGCCTCAAGTACAGAACCAGTGGCAATAGTCGCCGCAATAAGTACTGAAATTGGGCTGCAGAGAAGTGAATACGTCAAGATTTCTTTTCGTACTGATTTTATTGAGCATGGATCCGGGTTTTATACATGATTTGGGGTTACAAGGATATTTAATTAGGTCTAGTCTAGATACAAATGGACAACATGGTATATTATCAGATTACAGGAAAAAAGCCTAAATAAGAAATTACATCTACCAAATGGTTTGAAGATACGTCCGTCGGCTGGATGCATATGGTTTATGACCCGTTTATCATATGCAGATGTGCACAGACCAAGATATCAGCTACCTATTTATTTAGGTCAAAGTAGCTATCAGCAACGAACGAATTTCTCCTAAGTCGAAATCGTACATACTCCCGGCCGTTGAACTAATGTTCAACAATCGTTAATGTTGATCGTGAAGGGCTGGATCGACGAACCGTCTCTATTTACAGGCGTTGGCGGCATTTGATTTGGTTTAGCTGAAGGGTATTTCTAGGTTTTCGCCATTTCTTCATAAAGTGAATTACAACAATGATTATTATAAAAACCATAGCTCGCAAATAACTGTTGATCGTTTTAATTGTTGCGCTCTCGGTGCGAAAAGTTCATACTGTCTCGCTCTCGCTCTGAGCAAGAGACTCTTGCTGCCTTCATTTATGTTTTCTGTTGAGCGCTTTTCGTTGAGCTCTTCGTATGTCGCTCTTTAATGAGCAGTGCGTAAGGAGCGGAACGAGAAACGCTCGCACAATGAGAGTCAACAAAAGACCGATTGACAGAAAAACTCAACGCAAACGGTCTTCACATTTACCTATCTTGTTGTGACAAAGAAATAATATAATTTGTTCAATACAACATTTTAAATTTATTTTCAAATATTTTGGTTAAAAAGTTCCATTTCGAAGACCGTTTGCTTCACTGAACAGGACAAAACGGTCTTGGAACAACCAGAACAAAACAGAATAGGAAAAAACGACTTCGTTCTGAGTGCGAGCGAGCTCATTCAAGAACAGACAACGAGAAACGGTCGACAGTTACTTGCGAGCTCTGATAAAAATTAATGTTCAATAGTCCCAAGATTATGTGGTAATTTAAAACTATTGGGAGGCAAGAGTTGAGCCTCTCGTTGATAAAACTCCTTGTATTTAAGGTTTGGGTCTTCCATCAAACTTGTAGAGGTAGATTTTGTTTAATTAGGTCGTAAATTCTCCTTGAGTTCTCCTTTTCCAAAGCGAGCATACGATGTACTTAATGTGGTTTTCAGTATGTCTTGACTTGTAATTGTCATTAAGGAAGTTCGAATGGTGCATCCAGGTTTTGCAACCATTAATCCTGAACCTCTTAAGTTTATATTGGAGGTTTCGTCTAAACAAACTGCAGATAATGTTAGCGTGGATCTTGTTGTAAAGATCCAGTGGTTTTTAGCATGTGTTCTTAGCCAAACTAACGGTCTTTCTGCCTTTATTAATTTGCAAGAAGAATCCGTTTTATTATGAAACATCTGCATTTCACAGCTAGTTTCCGAAGAGAACATTTCTTGTTTGTTGTAACATATAAAATCATCTATCGCTCTCTCTTGACAAGTCTTCAAATCAATCTCTGACATTTCAACGAATTCATCTCGATGACTGTTGATTGCGATGTATGGGGTTTTAATTGCAAACATACTAATTCCATCTTCAGCCAGAAATGGAATTGGTGTCAATCTGTCGATATCCAAAATCTGAGTAGATACCAAAGGCAAGTTTACCTCGATGACAACATGCCCCTCAACATCTGATATGCCATTAATATATTATCAGGAGAGATTGGAAGCATTTGTCCAGGCTTCAAATGATTTCGTATCTGATCTAACTGATGCTTTATTTGTCTTGGTGACAGCAACATCGAACTTATTGTGTTATGCCGAATATCTGTTAAAATGTTTATAATCTCGGTTTGCATTCCTTGCAAACTGGGGACTAATAGAGAGAGTTGAGTACCATGAAAATTTATTAAATCTATTTCAGTACCAGTTGTTTCTACATTAATTGTAGAGTCAATCAAAGATGTTTTGATTTCTTAACAACGTAAGCAAATGCTTCTCATTCGCTTTAACTTTTGTTATCGCTTGCACCATTTTATCAGCGTAAGTAGAGTCCAATACGCCGAAGAGACTACTGGCAATATTTCAAACGATATCCAATGGCACTCTTGGCTGACGTGATCTTGCTATCAGCATGTTTTCAGCTTGAAGATCCTCCTCGATGTGTTTAAAATGTTGATACATGCTTGTACATCCCTCTGTTTCTGGAAACTGCTTGCACAAGTGTCCAATTTTTGTTGTGCCCATTGAAAACGTACTCATATCCTTCCAGTAAGGTTTCCAATTATAATAGACAATTAAGGTCCAATCCGTTTTCGCAAGAAGACTCTTTCCAATCATTTCAAAGAATATTCCAGGTTTCAATGCAAATTGAGTAACGTTAATTGATTGTGCTGCTACTAACGGTAATAGAAGAAGCATAACGCCATTGTCAGCGAATGCATTGCTGATTTCTTCGACCTTTTCGTCTGCCTCTCATCAGGTGAATTCTCATCTTCCTTTTCGGCAGCTGGATGCTTATGAACAGGCTCCTCTTCTGAGTATAGTGGGGCGATATGTTGAATATCTCATTTAAATATTCCTTTACTCGTTTTAACTTCTACAACTCTGAAAAAATTATCTTTGCCTGAATTGTCTCAATTATTCGTCCCAATGGCCATTGCAGAACTGAAGTATTATCTTCCTTTATCAACACTAATGCTCCTTACCTTACGTTCGCCGAGGATCTTCTCCATTTTTGACGATGTTGAAGTTGTTGCAGATAATCAGTTGATCATTGAGTCCAAAACGCATGCTTTAACTTGGAATCGGCTTGCCATCTCTGTCCCAATGACTGTGGTTGCTGAGATGGCTCACTGTCTGCTTGTGCGGTTAATGGTTCTCCAATTAGAAAGTGACCCGGGGTAAGTGCCGTTATATCATTTGGATCGCTCGATATCGGAACCAAGGGTCTTGAATTCATGATAGCTTCTATTTCCACTATCACAGTTTTTAATTCCTCATAGGTCAGATCCGCTGTAGAAACATTCTTTAGCAATAAATGTTTTGCCGATTTTACCGCCGCTTCCCAAAGTCCTCCAAAATGTGGTGCTCTTGGTGGGATAAGCTTAAAGTTGACGCCTTAATTATTGCAGGTCTCCACTATAGACCTCTTGGCCTTTTCTGAGAAGATAGCTTCTTCCAATTCCTGGAGCTTATTCCTTGCTCCAGTGTAGAGTCTGACATTTTCCTCGACGACTTATGAATCGACGAAGTGCTGCCAAGAATGCTTCTGTGGTTAAATCGCTGACTAATTCCAAATGGACTGCCTTGGTTGCAAAGCAACAAAAGATTGCTATGTAGGCAGTATGTGGTTTCTTTCCACGAATTTTGTAGTGAATCTTAAATGATCCACAATAGTAAATTCCAGAAGGGTGGTAACTGTCCTATTATTTGTTCCATTAATTTTGGTTTAGCTCTGGTGCATTTGACATATTTTAAAATTACATTTCGAGCCATTGCTTTTGCCTTAATTGCCCAATATTTTTTCCTTGATGTGGCTAATAGAGTTTGGGCACCACAATGCATATTTTCCTTGTGGATTTTTTCAAATATTAATTTGACTATTGGATCATTATATGGCAATAGTACAGGATGTTTTGCATCGAATGAAAGCTCAGATGCTTCTAATCTGCCTCCAACTCGAAAGAGATCATCCTGATCCAGGAAAGGCGTTTGGGCGCTAAGATTACGGCCTCGTCCGACTTCCCGGCATTTCTTTAATTCTTTGATTTCGGCGCTAAAATTATTGTGCTGAATTAATCGGAGAACTATCTTTCGAGATTGTTCCAGCTCTTCAAATTTCACCATTGTCGTTGCGTCTGAAGATTTCCTTTTAAAACGCATGATGTAGGCTACTGTTCCTAGTAATTTATCAAATGAATTCCCGTGGTTTATGCCATTAAGCCAATTTGGACTTTGCGTGGTAGCTACCAAGATTTCTGGGTTCTCCTGGGGAATTGCACGGCATTCTGATTTTGCCGCAACACATGGTAATGGCCATTTTGATGATGTGGACCATAGAACCAAAACTGAAATTGGTGAATTTGGAACCACTTATTCCTCTAGACGCTATGTCTGCAGCGTTGTTTTCCGATGGAACAGGCGCCATTCCCTTTGCAACGATGCTTCTTGCATGGTTGTAGTTCTAGTAGCCACAAATTTGTCCTTTATTGTCTTTGGGCTATTTATCCAGGACAACACAATTTCGGAATCTGCCCAAAAATATGTTGCAGTTCCTTGCAGCGACAACTGTACCTTTATGGTCGCTGTTAATTGAGCACATAAAACTGCTGCCTTCATTTCTAGTCTCTGGAGTGTGATCGCATTTACTGGGGCCAAACGCGACTTTGCACATAATAACTGTACAGTCACTCGTTTATCCTTGTGAACTGCACGAAGATAAATGGCTGCAGCATACGCATTTTCTGAAGCGTCGACGAATGTATGTATCTCCTTCGATACCGGAATCTTTCCATCAAACACATGACGGGGAATTTTAATGTCATTTAATTGTAACTGCGTTGGCAATTCTTTGTTATATTCAAATTTCTCCTTTGTTAAGCCTTGCATGAATATTTTGGCCTTTATGACTACTGGAGAAAATAGTCCGAGAGGATCGAATATTTTGAATATTTCTGAAACCACATCGCGTCTTGGTTTTTTGTCTGTGGTCACAGTTTGTGCTTTTCCACAGAGCTTGTCAATCCTAGGATTCCAAGTGATTCCCAAGGTTTTTATGCTGCAGTCCTTATAGGCAGCATCTTTGTACATCTAATTGTACGGTAGGAATTATATCTTCTTTATCCAATCCTTGAAGAAGATGGTTACCATTTGCGCACCATTATTATAATTTAAATCCGGAACTTAATAGTATATGATTAGGCTCCATTTGAATTTGAAGGGCCTCTGGAATTGTATCAGCTCCGGTGATACAGTCGTCGACGTAAAAATCATTTTAAAGAGCAGACTATCCTATAGGCTACTTCTGCATTTCCTTGCCTGCTAAATATTCCAAGCATTTTGTTGCCAGATATGGTGCAGACTTTGTGCCATAAGTGATGGTTTTCAACCGATAAAACCTAAGCCTTTCTGACGGATCATTTCTCCAGACGATCATTTGATATTGTTGATCATTTGGATTTATCCAAATCTGCCTGTACATTTTTTCAATGTCAGCAGTGAATAGATATTTAGGCATTCTAAATCGAAGCAGTAATGACATTAAACTGTTTTGCACTGTAGGACCTTTGTGCATTAAATCGTTCAGTGATTTCCCGGAAGATGTCACTGCAGATGCGTCAAATACAACTCTAAATTTGGTTGTCTGAATGTCGGGTTTAAGAACACAATGATGCGGTATAAAGTAATGGGACTTCGGAAGATGTATATGGGGTACTACCTTCATGTGCCCAAGAGCTTCATACTCCTTCATGAAATTTATGTATCCTTTTTTTATTGCCTGATCTTTTTGCAATCGTTTCTCAAACGATAAAAACCGTCTCGTGGCAATGTCACGACTCTCCCCCAGCTCCAAAAAGGGTAACTTAACAGTTAGTCTAGAGTCGTGAGCCTTCTGAACGTTTAGAAGAAAGTGATCTTCACACTGTTTCTCCATTGGTGAATAGCATTTTGTCTCTGGTTGAAAATTATCCAATTCCCAGCGAGTTGCTCATCAACCTTTTCTCCTTCCGTGGGTATAGCACATGCTGATGATGTAGGAGCTCTCTTAGAAATTTTCCCGGCTACAATTCATCCAAGTTTGGTATTCTGTAGCTTGGGGAGTCCATTCCTTAAGCTCATGCACTCGGCTTGCATTATATTGAAGTAATACTCGGCTCCAAGAAGAATATCAATTTTTCCAGGTTTTCCAAATTGAGGGTCAGCCAACATTATATTTTTTGGTATTTTCCAATTATCAGTCGAAATTGTATAACCATTGCTTAGAGCCGTGAACTAAAATCGCCTTGTTTTGACTTTAGCTGAACGTTGATCCTTGATTTGGAAGTCTGAGATTTTCCACCAATGCCATTTATTTTCAGCATCGAATTTGTGGTTTTCAGTGAGAGCATTTTAATTACTCTTTTGGAAATGGCATTAATTTGGGATCCAGAGTCAAGCAAGGCTCTGAATCCTGCCTTTTGTCCATTTACTCCTTGATTAGTTACTCGGGCAGTCGCCAGGAGAATACAACTGGATTGCTTTCCACTCGCAGATGCGGCCGTGATACTATCCGAGAGGTCCGGTTTTGTTTCCAAATGCAACAAGGTATTGTGTTTTTGTTGCATTTAAAGCAATCTCTCTTTGTGCAAGTCCTTGACGGGTAATTTTGGCTTAGACATTTAACACATCATTTTTGTTTTTGAACCCAGTTAAGACGATCTGCTGGGATTTTCTTTAAAAACTCATTGCATTTAAATATGCTGTGATTTGGTTTCTTACAAAAGAAACAGTTATATTGTGTTTCAGCTCCAACTGAGAAACCTTTGTTCGAGAAAGTTTAAAAATTCATTCAAAGGCTGAATTTGCCTTGTATTTTGAACGGATTGCTCATACCACAAGTGGTTTTGTCGATCAAGCTTTTTCGTTAGAAGACAGAGTAGAAGTGGATCCCATTTGTCTGTCTCTATGCCGATGTTATTGAGAGCAGATAATGTTTCCTTCACATAATCATGCAACGATTTAGTTGTTTTGGAATCATTTGTTATCATTGAATGACCCAATTATTTTTGAATTAAAGTATTACTTAATACTCTTTTATTGTTGAAGCGTTCTTCAAGTGTTTTCCACGCAGTTGAATAATTTGCCTCAGTTAGCGATAAATGGCGAATTAGGCCTCTGCCTCTCCATTAACGTTAGTATTTAAGTACCACATTTTTTGTATAGTGGCAAACGTTAACTCATGAATCATTTTTTTCAAAATTATGAAACTGTTGCCATTTTAAATAGTCCCCATCAAATTTGGGTATGGCTACCTTTGGATAATGTAATGAATTTTGAACAGCATTTGTTGGAGAACTATTTGTTGTCTCCTTTTTTACATACATTTCTGTTTGTACCTTTATGAATGCATCTTCTGCTGCCATGTAACTGATGTAGTCATATCCAAGTTCCTTCGGGTCCTTAAATTTTTTATAAATTTGGACATGAATATTTTTTATTTCATTCCAGTATTGTGTAATGACGGGGGTGAAATTTTGTTTTGTTTCTTTAGTCATTTTATTCATGATGCGCTCTAAACTATCAAGCAACACCCTTTGTTCTCTGAACATCGATTCTATTTCAATGTCCTCTGCTGTGGATGAGATGGATGTAAGATCCGCTTCCAAGAGAGACAACTGATTGTTGAATTCTGTCTTATTATCCTCAACCAGTTGCTTTATTATACCCGTTACTCGTAGAGTAAAAGGGTTACTAGATTCGTCAGAAAGTATGTAACAGGCAGAAGGATGCGTTTCCGACCCCATAAAGTATATATATTCTTGATCAAGATCACTAGCCGAGTCGATCTAGCCATGTCCGTCTGTCCGTCTGACCGTCTGTCCGTATGAACGCTGAGATCTCGGAAACTTAAAGAGCTACAATACTGGGATCAGGCATGCATTTTCCTGCGCAGCTCAAGTTTGTTTCAACAGAGTGCCACGCCCACTCTAACGCCCACAAAACACCCTAAACTGTGCCTCATACAGTTTTGATGATAGAATAAAAATTTTAACTGAAATGTATTGTTCTCATCAATACCTATCGATTGACCCAAAAAAGTTTGGCACGCCCACTTTAACGCCCACAAACTTCAAAAAATCGTAAATATGAACGTGGATATCTCGAAAACTATAAAAGATAGAGAACTGGGATCTCAGATTTAGATTCCGTAGCCTTGTACGCAACGCAAGTTTGTTACGCGAATGTGAAACGCCCACTCTAACGCCCACAAACCCAAGCCTGTGGCGCCCACAATTTTCACGCTAGATAAGCAATTTTAACTGATATGTATTAGTCTCGTCAATACCTATCGATTGACCAAAAAAAAATTTGCCACGCCCAGTCTAACGCCCATAACGCTTAAATCTGTCTACCGCCGGTAGGTGGCGCATTTCAATCTCGCTTTGCTGCTTGCATATCTCCATTTCCCTTTGGTCCCTTTAGCTGAGTAACGGGTATCTGATAGTAGAGGTACTCGACTATAGCGTTCTTGCTTGTTTTTTTAACAAATTCATTGTTAGAATAGTCGTGTTCTAACGAGACTCCTTTAAGGACATTATTTATTTGATTTGATTTATTTGATGCAGGTCTCCACTATAGACCTCTTGGCCTTTTCTGAGAAGATAGCTTCTTCCAATTCCTGGAGCTTATTCCTTGCTCCAGTGTAGAGTCTGACATTTTCCTCGACGACTTATGAATCGACGAAGTGCTGCCAATAATGCTTCTGTGGTTAAATCGCTGACTAATTCCAAATGGACTGCCTTGGTTGCAAAGCAACAAAAGATTGCTATGTAGGCAGTATGTGGTTTCTTTCCACGAATTTTGTAGTGAATCTTAAATGATCCACAATAGTAAATTCCAGAAGGGTGGTAACTGTCCTATTATTTGTTCCATTAATTTTGGTTTAGCTCTGGTGCATTTGACATATTTTAAAATTACATTTCGAGCCATTGCTTTTGCCTTAATTGCCCATTATTTTTTCCTTGATGTGGCTAATAGAGTTTGGGCACCACAATGCATATTTTCCTTGTGGATTTTTTCAAATATTAATTTGACTATTGGATCATTATATGGCAATAGTACAGGATGTTTTGCATCGAATGAAAGCTCAGATGCTTCTAATCTGCCTCCAACTCGAAAGAGATCATCCTGATCCAGGAAAGGCGTTTGGGCGCTAAGATTACGGCCTCGTCCGACTTCCCGGCATTTCTTTAATTCTTTGATTTCGGCGCTAAAATTATTGTGCTGAATTAATCGGAGAACTATCTTTCGAGATTGTTCCAGCTCTTCAAATTTCACCATTGTCGTTTCGTCTGAAGATTTCCTTTTAAAACGCATGATGTAGGCTACTGTTCCTAGTAATTTATCAAATGAATTCCCGTGGTTTATGCCATTAAGCCAATTTGGACTTTGCGTGGTAGCTACCAAGATTTCTGGGTTCTCCTGGGGAATTGCACGGCATTCTGATTTTGCCGCAACACATGGTAATGGCCATTTTGATGATGTGGACCATAGAACCAAAACTGAAATTGGTGAATTTGGAACCACTTATTCCTCTAGACGCTATGTCTGCAGCGTTGTTTTCCGATGGAACAGGCGCCATTCCCTTTGCAACGATGCTTCTTGCATGGTTGTAGTTCTAGTAGCCACAAATTTGTCCTTTATTGTCTTTGGGCTATTTATCCAGGACAATACAATTTCGGAATCTGCCCAAAAATATGTTGCAGTTCCTTGCAGCGACAACTGTACCTTTATGGTCGCTGTTAATTGAGCACATAAAACTGCTGCCTTCATTTCTAGTCTCTGGAGTGTGATCGCATTTACTGGGGCCAAACGCGACTTTGCACATAATAACTGTACAGTCACTCGTTTATCCTTGTGAACTGCACGAAGATAAATGGCTGCAGCATACGCATTTTCTGAAGCGTCGACGAATGTATGTATCTCCTTCGATACCGGAATCTTTCCATCAAACACATGACGGGGAATTTTAATGTCATTTAATTGTAACTGCGTTGGCAATTCTTTGTTATATTCAAATTTCTCCTTTGTTAAGCCTTGCATGAATATTTTGGCCTTTATGACTACTGGAGAAAATAGTCCGAGAGGATCGAATATTTTGAATATTTCTGAAACCACATCGCGTCTTGGTTTTTTGTCTGTGGTCACAGTTTGTGCTTTTCCACAGAGCTTGTCAATCCTAGGATTCCAAGTGATTCCCAAGGTTTTTATGCTGCAGTCCTTATAGGCAGCATCTTTGTACATCTAATTGTACGGTAGGAATTATATCTTCTTTATCCAATCCTTGAAGAAGATGGTTACCATTTGCGCACCATTATTATAATTTAAATCCGGAACTTAATAGTATGTGATTAGGCTCCATTTGAATTTGAAGGGCCTCTGGAATTGTATCAGCTCCGGTGATACAGTCGTCGACGTAAAAATCATTTTAAAGAGCAGACTATCCTATAGGCTACTTCTGCATTTCCTTGCCTGCTAAATATTCCAAGCATTTTGTTGCCAGATATGGTGCAGACTTTGTGCCATAAGTGATGGTTTTCAACCGATAAAACCTAAGCCTTTCTGACGGATCATTTCTCCAGACGATCATTTGATATTGTTGATCATTTGGATTTATCCAAATCTGCCTGTACATTTTTTCAATGTCAGCAGTGAATAGATATTTAGGCATTCTAAATCGAAGCAGTAATGACATTAAACTGTTTTGCACTGTAGGACCTTTGTGCATTAAATCGTTCAGTGATTTCCCGGAAGATGTCACTGCAGATGCGTCAAATACAACTCTAAATTTGGTTGTCTGAATGTCGGGTTTAAGAACACAATGATGCGGTATAAAGTAATGGGACTTCGGAAGATGTATATGGGGTACTACCTTCATGTGCCCAAGAGCTTCATACTCCTTCATGAAATTTATGTATCCTTTTTTTATTGCCTGATCTTTTTGCAATCGTTTCTCAAACGATAAAAACCGTCTCGTGGCAATGTCACGACTCTCCCCCAGCTCCAAAAAGGGTAACTTAACAATTAGTCTAGAGTCGTGAGCCTTCTGAACGTTTAGAAGAAAGTGATCTTCACACTGTTTCTCCATTGGTGAATAGCATTTTGTCTCTGGTTGAAAATTATCCAATTCCCAGCGAGTTGCTCATCAACCTTTTCTCCTTCCGTGGGTATAGCACATGCTGATGATGTAGGAGCTCTCTTAGAAATTTTCCCGGCTACAATCCATCCAAGTTTGGTATTCTGTAGCTTGGGGAGTCCATTCCTTAAGCTCATGCACTCGGCTTGCATTATATTGAAGTAATACTCGGCTCCAAGAAGAATATCAATTTTTCCAGGTTTTCCAAATTGAGGGTCAGCCAACATTATATTTTTTGGTATTTTCCAATTATCAGTCGAAATTGTATAACCATTGCTTAGAGCCGTGAACTAAAATCGCCTTGTTTTGACTTTAGCTGAACGTTGATCCTTGATTTGGAAGTCTGAGATTTTCCACCAATGCCATTTATTTTCAGCATCGAATTTGTGGTTTTCAGTGAGAGCATTTTAATTACTCTTTTGGAAATGGCATTCATTTGGGATCCAGAGTCAAGCAAGGCTCTGAATCCTGCCTTTTGTCCATTTACTCCTTGATTAATTACTCGGGCAGTCGCCAGGAGAATACAACTGGATTGCTTTCCACTCGCAGATGCGGCCGTGATACTATCCGAGAGGTCCGGTTTTGTTTCCAAATGCAACAAGGTATTGTGTTTTTGTTGCATTTAAAGCAATCTCTCTTTGTGCAAGTCCTTGACGGGTAATTTTGGCTTAGACATTTAACACATCATTTTTGTTTTTGAACCCAGTTAAGACGATCTGCTGGGATTTTCTTTAAAAACTCATTGAATTTAAATATGCTGAGATTTGGTTTCTTACAAAAGAAACAGTTATATTGTGTTTCAGCTCCAACTGAGAAACCTTTGTTCGAGAAAGTTTAAAAATTCATTCAAAGGCTGAATTTGCCTTGTATTTTGAACGGATTGCTCATACCACAAGTGGTTTTGTCGATCAAGCTTTTTCGTTAGAAGACAGAGTAGAAGTGGATCCCATTTGTCTGTCTCTATGCCGATGTTATTGAGAGCAGATAATGTTTCCTTCACATAATCATGCAACGATTTAGTTGTTTTGGAATCATTTGTTATCATTGAATGACCCAATTATTTTTGAATTAAAGTATTACTTAATACTCTTTTATTGTTGAAGCGTTCTTCAAGTGTTTTCCACGCAGTTGAATAATTTGCCTCAGTTAGCGATAAATGGCGAATTAGGCCTCTGCCTCTCCATTAACGTTAGTATTTAAGTACCACATTTCTTGTATAGTGGCAAACGTTAACTCATGAATCATTTTTTTCAAAATTATGAAACTGTTGCCATTTTAAATAGTCCCCATCAAATTTGGGTATGGCTACCTTTGGATAATGTAATGAATTTTGAACAGCATTTGTTGGAGAACTATTTGTTGTCTCCTTTTTTACATACATTTCTGTTTGTACCTTTATGAATGCATCTTCTGCTGCCATGTAACTGATGTAGTCATATCCAAGTTCCTTCGGGTCCTTAAATTTTTTATAAATTTGGACATGAATATTTTTTATTTCATTCCAGTATTGTGTAATGACGGGGGTGAAATTTTGTTTTGTTTCTTTAGTCATTTTATTCATGATGCGCTCTAAACTATCAAGCAACACCCTTTGTTCTCTGAACATCGATTCTATTTCAATGTCCTCTGCTGTAGATGAGATGGATGTAAGATCCGCTTCCAAGAGAGACAACTGATTGTTGAATTCTGTCTTATTATCCTCAACCAGTTGCTTAATTATACCCGTTACTCGTAGAGTAAAAGGGTTACTAGATTCGTCAGAAAGTATGTAACAGGCAGAAGGATGCGTTTCCGACCCCATAAAGTATATATATTCTTGATCAAGATCACTAGCCGAGTCGATCTAGCCATGTCCGTCTGTCCGTCTGACCGTCTGTCCGTATGAACGCTGAGATCTCGGAAACTTAAAGAGCTACAATACTGGGATCAGGCATGCATTTTCCTGCGCAGCTCAAGTTTGTTTCAACAGAGTGCCACGCCCACTCTAACGCCCACAAAACACCCTAAACTGTGCCTCATACAGTTTTGATGATAGAATAAAAATTTTAACTGAAATGTATTGTTCTCATCAATACCTATCGATTGACCCAACAAAGTTTGGCACGCCCACTTTAACGCCCACAAACTTCAAAAAATCGTAAATATGAACGTGGATATCTCGAAAACTATAAAAGATAGAGAACTGGGATCTCAGATTTAGATTCCGTAGCCTTGTACGCAACGCAAGTTTGTTACGCGAATGTGAAACGCCCACTCTAACGCCCACAAACCCAAGCCTGTGGCGCCCACAATTTTCACGCTAGATAAGCAATTTTAACTGATATGTATTAGTCTCGTCAATACCTATCGATTGACCAAAAAAAAATTTGCCACGCCCAGTCTAACGCCCATAACGCTTAAATCTGTCTACCGCCGGTAGGTGGCGCATTTCAATCTCGCTTTGCTGCTTGCATATCTCCATTTCCCTTTGGTCCCTTTAGCTGAGTAACGGGTATCTGATAGTAGAGGTACTCGACTATAGCGTTCTTGCTTGTTTTTTTAACAAATTCATTGTTAGAATAGTCGTGTTCTAACGAGACTCCTTTAAGGACATTATTTATTTGATTACCTACGGAGTTAAATTTATCCCACAGGGATTTTAACGTTGATAAACGTTCTCTGTAGTAGGCTGGCCTAGTCTTCCTGTCGACGGAGTCCTTTTTGTAATTCCGAATGACATTCTGAATTTGCTCTCCTATAGATAACTGTCATGTCAACAACTGATGAATGCTGTTCGGTGCCACTTTTACCTTTTTTATATAATCCGATTAAGAGGTATTTTGTAATGATATGCCTCGACTCACACCGTTGGATATACATATGTAAATTGGCTTTGAACAGATCGATCAGTGGAACAGCAGTTTATCTAGTTCAAATCGCCTGGTTGATCAGAACCTGTCCTTTTCCAACGTAGATCCTTACAGTGTTTGATCGCCAAGTTGAATTTGTGGTTGAATTTACCGTCTTTTGGTCGCCTTGTTGACCGTTGAAGACTGTAATTGAAGTCGTGAAGTCGGATCAAATGGATATTGTATATGACCGAAATTTTTAAATTTTTTTTTAAATTTATACCAAATTGACTTTTGGTTGATCAAACTATGATGGACGATGCAAGTTCAAATTGGAGTCCCAATTTGAACAATTGCCGCGGTTCAAAGTCGGGGGTCACCAAATGTAGGATTTCTACCGAAATCTGGTTTTGCTGAAAAGGTTTTTTTTGCGTGCCTCAAGTACATGGCCAGTCGCCGCAATAAGTACAGAACAAATTGGGCTGCAGAGAAGTGAATACGTCAAGATTTCTTTTCGTACTGATTTTATTGAGCATGGATACGGGTTTATAAACATGATTTGGGGTTACAAGGATATTTACTTAGGTCTAGTCTAGATACAAATGGACAACATGGTTTATTATCAGATTACAGAAAAATAGCCTAAATAAGCAATTACATCTACCAAATGGTTTGAAGACACGTCCGTCGGCTGGATGCATATGGTTTATGACCCGTTAATCATATGCAGATGTGCACAGACCAAGATATCAGCTACCTATTTATTTAGGTCAAAGTAGCTATCAGCAACGAACGAGTTTCTGCTAAGTCGAAATCGTACATACTCCCGGCCGTTGAACTAATGTTCAACAATCGTTAATGTTGATCGTGAAGGGCTGGAAGAACCTTCTCTATTTACAGGCGTGGGCGGCATTTGATTCAGCTGAAGGGTATTTCTAGGTTTTCGCCATTTCTTCATAAAGTGAATTACAACAATGATTATTATAAAAACCATAGCTCGCAAATAACTGTTGATCGTTTTTCTTGTTGCGCTCTCGGTGCGAAAAGTTCATACTGTCTCGCTCTCGCTCTGAGCAAGAGACTCTTGCTGCCTTCATTTATGTTTTCTGTTGAGCGCTTTTCGTTGAGCTCTTTGTATGTCGCTCTTTAATGAGCAGTGCGTAAGGAGCGGAACGAGAAACGCTCGCACAATGAGAGTCAACAAAAGACCGATTGACAGAAAAACTCAACGCAAACGGTCTTCACATTAACCTTTCTTGTTGTGAAAAAGAAATAATATAATTTGTTCAATACAACATTTTAAATTTATTTTCAAATATTTTGGTTAAAAAGTTCCATTTCGAAGACCGTTTGCTTCACTGAATAGGACAAAACGGTCTTGGGACAACCAGAACAAAACAGAATAGGAAAAAACGGCTTCGTTCTGAGCGCGAGCGAGCTCATTCAAGAACAGACAACGAGAAACGGTCGACAGTTACTTGCGAGCTCTGATAAAAATTAATGTTCAATAGTCCCAAGATTATGTGGTAATTTAAAACTATTGGGAGGCAAGAGTTGAGCCTCTCGTTGATAAAACTCCTTGTATTTAAGGTTTGGGTCTTCCATCAAACTTGTAGAGGTAGATTTTGTTTAATTAGGTCGTAAATTCTCCTTGAGTTCTCCTTTTCCAAAGCGAGCATACGATGTACTTAATGTGGTTTTCAGTATGTCTTGACTTGTAATTGTCATTAAGGAAGTTCGAATGGTGCATCCAGGTTTTGCAACCATTAATCCTGAACCTCTTAAGTTTATATTGGAGGTTCCGTCTAAACAAACTGCAGATAATGTTAGCGTGGATCTTGTTGTAAAGATCCAGTGCTTTTTAGCATGTGTTCTTAGCCAAACTAACCGTCTTTCTGCCTTTATTAATTTGCAAGAAGAATCCGTTTTATTATGAAACATCTGCATTTCACAGCTAGTTTCCGAAGAGAACATTTCTTGTTTGTTGTAACATATAAAATCATCTATCGCTCTCTCTTGACAAGTCTTCAAATCAATCTCTGACATTTCAACGAATTCATCTCGATGACTGTTGATTGCGATGTATGGGGTTTTAATTGCAAACATACTAATTCCATCTTCAGCCAGAAATGGAATTGGTGTCAATCTGTCGATATCCAAAATCTGAGTAGATACCAAAGGCAAGTTTACCTCGATGACAACATGCCCCTCAACATCTGATATGCCATTAATATATTATCAGGAGAGATTGGAAGCATTTGTCCAGGCTTCAAATGATTTCGTATCTGATCTAACTGATGCTTTATTTGTCTTGGTGACAGCAACATCGGACTTATTGTGTTATGCCGAATATCTGTTAAAATGTTTATAATCTCGGTTTGCATTCCTTGCAAACTGGGGACTAATAGAGAGTTGAGTACCATGAAAATTTATTAAATCTATTTCAGTACCAGTTGTTTCTACATTAATTGTAGAGTCAATCAAAGATGTTTTGATTTCCTAACAACATAAGCAAATGCTTCTCATTCGCTTTAACTTTTGATATCGCTTGCACCATTTTATCAGCGTAAGTAGAGTCCAATACGCCGAAGAGACTACTGGCAATATTTCAATCGATATCCAATGGCACTCTTGGCTGACGTGATCTTGCTATCAGCATGTTTTCAGCTTGAAGATCCTCCTCGATGTGTTTAAAATGTTTGTACATGCTTGTACATGCCTCTGTTTCTGGAAACTGCTTGCACAAGTGTCCAATTTTTGTTGTGCCCATTGAAAACGTACTCATATCCTTCCAGTAAGGTTTCCAACTATAATAGACAATTAAGGTCCAATCCGTTTTCGCAAGAAGACTCTTTCCAATCATTTCAAAGAATATTCCAGGTTTCAATGCAAATTGAGTAACGTTAATTGATTGTGCTGCTACTAACGGTAATAGAAGAAGCATAACGCCATTGTCAGCGAATGCATTGCTGATTTCTTCGACCTTTTCGTCTGCCTCTCATCAGGTGAATTCTCATCTTCCTTTTCGGCAGCTGGATGCTTATGAACAGGCTCCTCTTCTGAGAATAGTGGGGCGATATGTTGAATATCTCATTTAAATATTCCTTTACTCGTTTTAACTTCTACAACTCTGAAAAAATTATCTTTGCCTGAATTGTCTCAATTATTCGTCCCAATGGCCATTGCAGAACTGAAGTATTATCTTCCTTTATCAACACTAATGCTCCTTACCTTACGTTCGCCGAGGATCTTCTCCATTTTTGACGATGTTGAAGTTGTTGCAGATAATCAGTTGATCATTGAGTCCAAAACGCATGCTTTAACTTGGAATCGGCTTGCCATCTCTGTCCCAATGACTGTGGTTGCTGAGATGGCTCACTGTCTGCTTGTGCGGTTAATGGTTCTCCAATTAGAAAGTGACCCGGGGTAAGTGCCGTTATATCATTTGGATCGCTCGATATCGGAACCAAGGGTCTTGAATTCATGATAGCTTCTATTTCCACTATCACAGTTTTTAATTCCTCATAGGTCAGATCCGCTGTAGAAACATTCTTTAGCAATAAATGTTTTGCCGATTTTACCGCCGCTTCCCAAAGTCCTCCAAAATGCGGTGCTCTTGGTGGGATAAACGCCTTATTTATTGCAGGTCTCCACTATAGACCTCTTGGCATTTTCTGAGAAGATAGCTTCTTCCAATTCCTGGAGCTTTTTCCTTGCTCCGACAAAATTCGTAGCGTTGTCGCAGTGTAGAGTCTGACATTTTCCTCGGCGACTTATGAATCGACGAAGTGCTGCCAAGAATGCTTCTGTGGTTAAATCGCTGACTAATTCCAAATGGACTGCCTTGGTTGCAAAACAACAAAAGATTGCTATGTAGGCAGTATGTGGTTTCTTTCCACGAATTTTGTAGTGAATCTTAAATGATCCACAATAGTCAATTCCAGAAGATGGTAACTGTCCTATTATTTGATCCATTAATTTTGGTTTAAATCTGGTGCATTTGACATATTTTAAAATTACATTTCGAGCTATTGCTTTTGCCTTAATTGCCCAATATTTTTTCCTTGATGTGGCTAATAGAGTTTGGGCACCACAATGCATATTTTCCTTGTGGATTTTTTCAAATATTAATTTGACTATTGGATCATTATATGGCAATAGAACAGGATGTTCTGCATCGAATGAAAGCTCAGATGCTTCCAATCTGCCTCCAACTCGAATGAGATCATCCTGATCCAGGAAAGGCGTTTGGGCGCTAAGATTACGGCCTCGTCCGACTTCCCGGCATTTCTTTAATTCTTTGATTTCAGCGCTAAAATTATTGTGCTTAATTAATCGGAGAACTATCTTTCGAGATTGTTCCAGCTCTTCAAATTTCACCATTGTCGTTGCGTCTGAAGATTTCCTTTTAAAACGCATGATGTAGGCTACTGTTCCTAGTAATTTATCAAATGAGTTCCCGTGGTTTATGCCATTAAGCCAATTCGGACTTTGCGTGGTAGCTACCAAGATTTCTGGGTTCTCCTGGGGAATTGCACGGCATTCTGATTTTGCCGCAACACATGGTAATGGCCATTTTGATGATGTGGACCATAGAACCAAAACTGAAATTGGTGAATTTGGAACCACTTATTCCTCTAGACGCTATGTCTGCAGCGTTGTTTTCCGATGGAACAGGCGCCATTCCCTTTGCAACGATGCTTCTTGCATGGTTGTAGTTCTAGTAGCCACAAATTTGTCCTTTATTGTCTTTGGGCTATTTATCCAGGACAATACAATTTCGGAATCTGCCCAAAAATATGTTGCGGTTCCTTGCAGCGACAACTGTACCTTTATGGTCGCTGTTAATTGAGCACATAAAACTGCTGCCTTCATTTCTAGTCTCTGGAGTGTGATCGCATTTACTGGGGCCAAACGCGACTTTGCACATAATAACTGTACAGTCACTCGTTTATCCTTGTGAACTTCACGAAGATAAATGGCTGCAGCATACGCATTTTCTGAAGCGTCGACGAATGTATGTATCTCCTTCGATACCGGAATCTTTCCATCAAACACATGACGGGGAATTTTAATGTCATTTAATTGTAACTGCGTTGGCAATTCTTTGTTATATTCAAATTTCTCCTTTGTTAAGCCTTGCATGAATATTTTGGCCTTAATGACTACTGGAGAAAATAGTCCGAGAGGATCGAATATTTTGAATATTTCTGAAACCACATCGCGTCTTGGTTTTTTGTCTGTGGTCACAGTTTGTGCTTTTCCACAGAGCTTGTCAATCCTAGGATTCCAAATGATTCCCAAGGTTTTTATGCTGCAGTCCTTATAGGCAGCATCTTTGTACATCTAATTGTACGGTAGGAATGATATCTTCCTTATCCAATCCTTGAAGAAGATGGTTACCATTTGCGCACCATTATTATAATTTAAATCCGGAACTTAATAGTATGTGATTAGGCTCCATTTGAATTTGAAGGGCCTCTGGAATTGTATCAGCTCCGGTGATACAGTCGTCGACGTAAAAATCATTTTAAAGAGCAGACGATCCTATAGGCTACTTCTGCATTTCCTTGCCTGCTAAATATTCCAAGTATTTTGTTACCAGATATGGTGCAGACTTTGTGCCATAAGTGATGGTTTTCAACCGATAAAACCTAAGCCTTTCCGACGGATCATTTCTCCAGACGATCATTTGATATTGTTGATCATTTGGATTTATCCAAATCTGCCTGTACATTTTTTCAATGTCAGCAGTGAATAGATATTTAGGCATTCTAAATCGAAGCAGTAATGACATTAAACTGTTTTGCACTGTAGGACCTTTGTGCATTAAATCGTTCAGTGATTTCCCGGAAGATGTCACTGCAGATACGTCAAATACAACTCTAAATTTGGTTGTCTGAATGTCGGGTTTAAGAACACAATGATGCGGTATAAAGTAATGGGACTTCGGAAGATGTATATGGGGTACTACCTTCATGTGTCCAAGAGCTTCATACTCCTTCATGAAATCTATGTATCCTTTTTTATTGCCTGATCTTTTTGCAATCGTTTCTCAAACGATAAAAACCGTCTCGTGGCAATGTCACGACTCTCCCCCAGCTCCAAAAAGGGTAACTTAACAGTTAGTCTAGAGTCGTGAGCCTTCTGAACGTTTAGAAGGAAGTGATCTTCACACTGTTTCTCCATTGGTGAATAGCATTTTGTCTCTGGTTGAAAATTATCCTATTCCCAGTGAGTTGCTCATCAACCTTTTCTCCTTCCGTGGGTATAGCACATACTGATGATGTAGGAGCTCTCTTAGAAATTTTCCCGGCTACAATCCATCCAAGTTTGGTATTCTGTAGCTTGGGGAGTCCATTCCTTAAGCTCATGCACTCGGCTTGCATTATATTGAAGTAATACTCGGCTCCAAGAAGAATATCAATTTTTCCAGGTTTTCCAAATTGAGGGTCAGCCAACATTATATTTTTTGGTATTTTCCAATTATCGGTCGAAATTGTATAACCATTGCTTAGAGCCGTGAACTAAAATCGCCTTGTTTTGACTTTAGCTAAACGTTGATCCTTGATTTGGAAGTCTGAGATTTTCCACCAATGCCATTTATTTTCAGCATCGAATTTGTGGTTTTCAGTGAGAGCATTTTAATTACTCTTTTGGAAATGGCATTAATTTGGGATCCAGAGTCAAGCAGGGCTCTGAATCCTGCCTTTTGTCCATTTACTCCTTGATTAGTTACTCGGGCAGTCGCCAGGAGAATACAACTGGATTGCTTTCCACTCGCAGATGCGGCCGTGATACTATCCGAGAGGTCCGGTTTTGTTTCCAAATGCAACAAGGTATTGTGTTTTTGTTGCATTTAAAGCAATCTCTCTTTGTGCAAGTCCTTGACGGGTAATTTTGGCTTAGACATTTAACACATAATTTTTGTTTTTGAACCCAGTTAAGACGATCTGCTGGGATTTTCTTTAAAAACTCATTGCATTTAAATATGCTGTGATTTGGTTTCTTACAAAAGAAACAGTTATATTGTGTTTCAGCTCCAACTGAGAAACCTTTGTTCAAGAAAGTTTAAAAATTCATTCAAAGGCTGAATTTGCCTTGTATTTTGAACGGATTGCTCATACCACAAGTGGTTTTGTCGATCAAGCTTTTTCGTTAGAAGACAGAGTAGAAGTGGATCCCATTTGTCTGTCTCTATGCCGATGTTATTGAGAGCAGATAATGTTTCCTTCACATAATCATGCAACGATTTAGTTGTTTTGGAATCATTTGTTATCATTGAATGACCCAATTATTTTTGAATTAAAGTATTACTTAATACTCTTTTATTGTTGAAGCGTTCTTCAAGTGTTTTCCACGCAGTTGAATAATTTGCCTCAGTTAGCGATAAATGGCGAATTAGGCCTCTGCCTCTCCATTAAAGTACCACATTTTTTGTATAGTGGCAAACGTTAACTCATGAATCATTTTTTTCAAAATTATGAAACTGTTGCCATTTTAAATAGTCCCCATCAAATTTGGGTATGGCTACCTTTGGATAATGTAATGAATTTTGAACAGCATTTGTTGGAGAACTATTTGTTGTCTCCTTTTTTACATACATTTCTGTTTGTACCTTTATGAATGCATCTTCTGCTGCCATGTAACTGATGTAGTCATATCCAAGTTCCTTCGGGTCCTTAAATTTTTTATAAATTTGGACATGAATATTTTTTATTTCATTCCAGTATTGTGTAATGACGGGGGTGAAATTTTGTTTTGTTTCTTTAGTCATTTTATTCATGATGCGCTCTAAACTATCAAGCAACACCCTTTGTTCTCTGAACATCGATTCTATTTCAATGTCCTCTGCTGTGGATGAGATGGATGTAAGATCCGCTTCCAAGAGAGACAACTGATTGTTGAATTCTGTCTTATTATCCTCAACCAGTTGCTTTATTATACCCGTTACTCGTAGAGTAAAAGGGTTACTAGATTCGTCAGAAAGTATGTAACAGGCAGAAGGATGCGTTTCCGACCCCATAAAGTATATATATTCTTGATCAAGATCACTAGCCGAGTCGATCTAGCCATGTCCGTCTGTCCGTCTGACCGTCTGTCCGTATGAACGCTGAGATCTCGGAAACTTAAAGAGCTACAATACTGGGATCAGGCATGCATTTTCCTGCGCAGCTCAAGTTTGTTTCAACAGAGTGCCACGCCCACTCTAACGCCCACAAAACACCCTAAACTGTGCCTCATACAGTTTTGATGATAGAATAAAAATTTTAACTGAAATGTATTGTTCTCATCAATACCTATCGATTGACCCAAAAAAGTTTGGCACGCCCACTTTAACGCCCACAAACTTCAAAAAATCGTAAATATGAACGTGGATATCTCGAAAACTATAAAAGATAGAGAACTGGGATCTCAGATTTAGATTCCGTAGCCTTGTACGCAACGCAAGTTTGTTACGCGAATGTGAAACGCCCACTCTAACGCCCACAAACCCAAGCCTGTGGCGCCCACAATTTTCACGCTAGATAAGCAATTTTAACTGATATGTATTAGTCTCGTCAATACCTATCGATTGACCAAAAAAAAATTTGCCACGCCCAGTCTAACGCCCATAACGCTTAAATCTGTCTACCGCCGGTAGGTGGCGCATTTCAATCTCGCTTTGCTGCTTGCATATCTCCATTTCCCTTTGGTCCCTTTAGCTGAGTAACGGGTATCTGATAGTAGAGGTACTCGACTATAGCGTTCTTGCTTGTTTTTTTAACAAATTCATTGTTAGAATAGTCGTGTTCTAACGAGACTCCTTTAAGGACATTATTTATTTGATTACCTACGGAGTTAAATTTATCCCACAGGGATTTTAACGTTGATAAACGTTCTCTGTAGTAGGCTGGCCTAGTCTTCCTGTCGACGGAGTCCTTTTTGTAATTCCGAATGACATTCTGAATTTGCTCTCCTATAGATAACTGTCATGTCAACAACTGATGAATGCTGTTCGGTGCCACTTTTACCTTTTTTATATAATCCGATTAAGAGGTATTTTGTAATGATATGCCTCGACTCACACCGTTGGATATACATATGTAAATTGGCTTTGAACAGATCGATCAGTGGAACAGCAGTTTATCTAGTTCAAATCGCCTGGTTGATCAGAACCTGTCCTTTTCCAACGTAGATCCTTACAGTGTTTGAACGCCAAGTTGAATTTGTGGTTGAATTTACCGTCTTTTGGTCGCCTTGTTGACCGTTGAAGACTGTAATTGAAGTCGTGAAGTCGGATCAAATGGATATTGTAAATGACCGAAATTTTAAAATTTTTTTTTTAAATTTGTACCAAATTGACTTATGGTTGATCAAACTATGATCGACGATGCAAGTTCAAATTGGAGTCCCAATTTGAACAATTGTCGCGGTTCAAAGTCGGGGGTCACCAAATGTAGGATTTCTACCGAAATCTGGTTTTGCTGAAAAGGTTTTTTTTGCGTGCCTTAAGTACAGAACCATGGCCAGTCGCCGCAATAAGTACAGAATAAATTGGGCTGCAGAGAAGTGAATACGTCAAGATTTCTTTTCGTACTGATTTTATTGAGCATGGATACGGGTTTATAAACATGATTTGGGGTTACAAGGATATTTACTTAGGTCTAGTCTAGATACAAATGGACAACATGGTTTATTATCAGATTACAGAAAAATAGCCTAAATAAGCAATTACATCTACCAAATGGTTTGAAGACACGTCCTTCGGCTGGATGCATATGGTTTATGACCCGTTAATCATATGCAGATGTGCACAGACCAAGATATCAGCTACCTATTTATTTAGGTCAAAGTAGCTATCAGCAACGAACGAGTTTCTGCTAAGTCGAAATCGTACATACTCCCGGCCGTTGAACTAATGTTCAACAATCGTTAATGTTGATCGTGAAGGGCTGGAAGAACCTTCTCTATTTACAGGCGTGGGCGGCATTTGATTCAGCTGAAGGGTATTTCTAGGTTTTCGCCATTTCTTCATAAAGTGAATTACAACAATGATTATTATAAAAACCATAGCTCGCAAATAACTGTTGATCGTTTTAATTGTTGCGCTCTCGGTGCGAAAAGTTCATACTGTCTCGCTCTCGCTCTGAGCAAGAGACTCTTGCTGCCTTCATTTATGTTTTCTGTTGAGCGCTTTTCGTTGAGCTCTTTGTATGTCGCTCTTTAATGAGCAGTGCGTAAGGAGCGGAACGAGAAACGCTCGCACAATGAGAGTCAACAAAAGACCGATTGACAGAAAAACTCAACGCAAACGGTCTTCACATTTACCTATCTTGTTGTGACAAAGAAATAATATAATTTGTTCAATACAACATTTTAAATTTATTTTCAAATATTTTGGTTAAAAAGTTCCATTTCGAAGACCGTTTGCTTCACTGAACAGGACAAAACGGTCTTGGAACAACCAGAACAAAACAGAATAGGAAAAAACGGCTTCGTTCTGAGTGCGAGCGAGCTCATTCAAGAACAGACAACGAGAAACGGTCGACAGTTACTTGCGAGCTCTGATAAAAATTAATGTTCAATAGTCCCAAGATTATGTGGTAATTTAAAACTATTGGGAGGCAAGAGTTGAGCCTCTCGTTGATAAAACTCCTTGTATTTAAGGTTTGGGTCTTCCATCAAACTTGTAGAGGTAGATTTTGTTTAACTAGGTCGTAAATTCTCCTTGAGTTCTCCTTTTCCAAAGCGAGCATACGATGTACTTAATGTGGTTTTCAGTATGTCTTGACTTGTAATTGTCATTAAGGAAGTTCGAATGGTGCATCCAGGTTTTGCAACCATTAATCCTGAACCTCTTAAGTTTATATTTGAGGTTCCGTCTAAACAAACTGCAGATAATGTTAGCGTGGATCTTGTTGTAAAGATCCAGTGGTTTTTAGCATGATTTCTTAGCCAAACTAACGGTCTTTCTGCCTTTATTAATTTGCAAGAAGAATCCGTTTTATTATAAAACATCTGCATTTCACAGCTAGTTTCCGAAGAGAACATTTCTTGTTTGTTGTAACATATAAAATCATGTATCGCTCTCTCTTGACAAGTCTTCAAATCAATCTCTGACATTTCAACGAATTCATCTCGCTGACTGTTTTTAATTGCAAACATAATAATTCCATCTTCAGCCAGAAATGGAATTGGTGTTAATCTGTCGATATCCAAAATCTGAGTAGATACCAAAGGCAAGTTTACCTCGATGACAACATGCCCCTCGACATCTGATATGCCATTAATATATTATCAGGAGAGATTGGAAGCATTTGTCCAGGCTTCAAATGATTTCGTATCTGATCTAACTGATACTTTATTTGTCTTGGTGACAGCAACATCGGACTTATTGTGTTATGCCGAATATCTGTTAAAATGTTTATAATCTCGTTTTGCATTCCTTGCAAACTGGGGACTAATAGAGAGAGTTGAGTCGCAAGTGCTATATACCATGAAAATTTATTAAATCTATTTCAGTACCAGTTGTTTCTACATTAATTGTAGAGTCAATCAAAGATGTTTTGATTTCTTAACAACGTAAGCAAATGCTTCTCATTCGCTTTAACCTTTGTTATCGTTTGCACCATTTTATCATCGTAAGTAGAGTCCAATACGCCGAAGAGACTACTGGCAATATTTCAAACGACATCCAATGGCGCTCTTGGCTGACGTGATCTTGCTATCAGCATATTTTCAGCTTGAAGATCCTCCTCGATGTGTTTAAAATGTTGATACATGCTTGTACATGCCTCAGTTTCTGGAAACTGCTTGCACAAGTGTCCAATTTTTGTTGTGCCCATTTAAAAGGTACTCATATCCTTCCAGTAAGGTTGCCAACTATAATAGACAATTAAGGTCCAATCCGTTTTCGCAGGAAGACTCTTTCCAATCATTTCAAAGAATATTCCAGGTTTCAATGCAAATTGAGTAACGTTAATTGATTGTGCTGCTACTAACGGTAATAGAAGAAGCATAACGCCATTGTCAGCGAATGCATTGCTGATTTCTTCGACCTTTTCGTCTGCCTCTCATCAGGTGAATTCTCATCTTCCTTTTCGGCAGCTGGATGCTTATGAACAGGCTCCACTTCTGAGAATAGTGGAGTATTCCTTTACTCGTTTTGACTTCTACAACTCTGAAAAAATTATCCTTGCCATGAATTGTCTCAATTATTCGTCCCAATGGCCATTGCAGAACTGAAGTATTATCTTCCTTTATCAACACTAATGCTCCTTACCTTACGTTCGCCGAGGATATTCTCCATTTTTGACGATGTTGAAGTTGTTGCAGATAATCAGTTGACCATTGAGTCCAAACCGCATGCTTTAACTTGGAAACGGCTTGCCATCTCTGTCCCAATGACTGTGGTTGCTGAGATGGCTCACTATCTGCTTGTGCGGTTAATGGTTCTCCAATTAGAAAGTGACCCGGGGTCTTGAATTCATGATAGCTTTTATTTCCACTATCACAGTTTCTAATTCCTCATAGGTCAGATCCGCTGTAGAAATATTCTTTAGCAATAAATGTTTTGCCGATTTTACCGCCGCTTCCCAAAGTCCTCCAAAATGCGGTGCTCTTGGTGGGATAAACGCCTTATTTATTGCAGGTCTCCACTATAGACCTCTTGGCGTTTTCTGAGAAGATAGCTTCTTCCAATTCCTGGAGCTTTTTCCTTGCTCCAACAAAATTCGTAGCGTTGTCGCAGTGTAGAGTCTGACATTTTCCTCGGCAACTTATGAATCGACGAAGTGCTGCCAAGAATGCTTCTGTGGTTAAATCGCTGACTAATTCCAAATGGACTGCCTTGGTTGCAAAACAACAAAAGATTGCTATGTAGGTAGTATGTGGTTTCTTTCCACGAATTTTGTAGTGAATCTTAAATAGTAGGTAGTTAATACGGGAGCTTGCTCACTAGGTAATAAATCATGTCAAAAAAGGGGGTGGGGGTGACCCTAATTAGTCACGCATGGTTGCACACAGGTGTTTTAATGACCTAATTAGCATAATTAAGTAATAAATCATGTCACAAAAGGGGGTGGGGGTGACCTAATTAGTCACGCATAGTTTCACACAGGTGTTCTAATGACCTAATTAGCATAATTAAGTCAAAAAGGGGGGTGTTGCTGACCCTAGTTAGATGAGAATGGTTGCACACAGGTCACTTAATGAGGTTAGAAAGTGGTGTGTAGGAGTGTGAGAGAGGGGTGTTTTGATATGTCTTGTTTTGTCTTGTCTTTTTCTCACGCTAAAGGTGCGTGTGTGATAGGAGGTGTTTTGTCATGCGTAGGATTTTGTGAAGTGCAATGGTTGCACACAGGTCACTATGTTGCTTCTAACTTGCGTTAGAACGCGTTATGGGTGGGCGTTTTGTTGATTCAATTAGGGTTGTAGGTGACACCTGTCTACAGTCTTGTGGTCAAAAGGTGTTGGTTTGAGGGATATTAGACCGCATACTTTTGTGGTGTTGGTTTGAGGGATATGAGACCGCATACTTTTGTGGTGTGAAACAAGCCTGAGTTAGGTAACCTCCCCCTCTTTAGCGAGCATTAGATGGGAAAGAGAGCGTAGGAGTGTAAGAGGGATGTTGGTGGTGGTGGTTCCTAACAAAAACGTTGTTTTGTTATGCGTGGGCGTTTTGTTGAATCAATTAGGGATAGTTTTAATAGGGTAGATTCAATTAGGGTTCTAGTTGACATGTGTTAGTGTAACCTGTCTACGGTCTTGTGGTCAAAATGGTGATTGTGGTGGTGGTTCCTAACAGAACAAAAACAAATGAGATCGTTTATTTAGTCAAATACGTTTTTCTTTAATCATATTTGAAAATTTTTTCTCACGCGCTTAGAGAAAGAGAAAACGGTTACCTTCTAAGTTTTCAAAAAATGTATGTGTTAAGGCGAAATGTGGAAAGTAGTTCAGTTTTAGAAAACTATTCGTTTTACAAGGGGTGTTTTGTCATGCGTATGAATTTGTAAAACTATATTTAGGCGGAGGAGGAGGAGGAAGGGAAGTTGTTTTAATATGCGTGGGCGTTTTGTTGATTCAATTAGGGTTGTAGGTGACACCTGTCTACGGTCTTGTGGTCAAAAGGTGTTGGCTTGAGGGATATTAGACCGCATACTTTTGTGGTGTGAAACAAGCGTGAGTTCGATAACCTCCCCCTCTTTAGTGAGCATTAGATGGGAAAGTGAGCGTAGGAGTGTAAGAGGGGTGTTGGTGGTGGTGGTGGTTCCTAACAGAATATACACAAAAACGTCGTTTTGTTATGCGTGGGCGTTTTTTTGTTTCAATTAGGGTTTTAGATGAAATCTATTAGTGTAACCTGTCTACGGTCTTGTGGTCAAAATGGTGGTGGTGGTTGTGGTTCCTAACAGAATAGACATAAAAACAAATGAGATCGTTTATTTAGTCAAATACGTTTTTATTTAATCATATTTGAAAATTTTTTCTCACGCGCTTATAGAAAGAGAAAACGGTTACCTTTTAAGTTTTCAAAAAATGTATGTGCTAAGAAGAAATGTGGTTCTACGTTCTGACTTTTCCCGGTTGATGAGTTTACAAAACCTAAAACAGTACAAAATTTAAATCGAAAGACAAAAGATGACTGAAATCAACAGCCAAATCAACCACTCTGACTTTAAAATAAATGAAGATTTGTTGATTGAAATAAGAATCTTTAAGGAAATTTTAAAGGTTTCCAAGGAGTTGCGACGGGAATTCGGTAGTATCTATTACGATACTATAGAAGAGTTGGAAATCCTGAAATGGCGCTTGGTGGATTTGCAGAGCGAAAACAATATCGATTCCCATCTCTTTGATATTGAAAACGTGGAAAATCGAATCACCGAGCTGATGATGGAGACAACCAAGTTACAACACCAAATTGATCTTCACGATGCGGAAATCGAAAATAATCCGCTGTCACGACTTCTACGTGAAGTTTGGGAGTTGATTTTTCGTATAAGGGATTCAATATCAGACTTAGAATGTCTTAAACTTAATGGTGAGGCAGACCAATGTGAGTTGGTCAGCGCTATGTCTCGCGAGGACGACCCTATCCTAATATTTAATCTTAAAAATAGATATGATGCAATATCATGTAATATTAATAATTGGGAAACTCTATTGATAAATCTAAAAAATTGTAAGATATATTATGAATATTATTTGAATGCGATTAATGAATAATTTTCTGAAATAAATAATTTTGAAAATATACAAATAAGAATTATGTATTATTCATGGGATATTATCACAAAAACATTATTATCTCTGTTGGCTTAATAATTTTTAAAAATTTAATTCTAATGAATGAAAGAACTCCAAAACCAGTTTTTGAAATTTTTTAATATTGATTAGAAGAAGAGAGACGGAAATATATTGTGCATTACAGATACCTTGAGAGTCAGTTCTATGAGGTTGTAAACCAGTGTCTGAATGGTATGTAGTTGGCAGTCAGTTGTTAAAAATTGGTATTCACCAGCGGGAATCTGTGAAATCAATAAATTAGAAAATTAAACTGCAAATACTAAACTCTTCTCCAGGGATTGTAGATGGTAAATTAAATTGTGGGTAAATCTTGTCTTTTTAGAGTCTGATATCTTTGACTATATTCTGCTAGTTACATGTTATGAGTTAATATCTGGGATTTCGAGTGCTCAATGAACCCATAAAATGATAAAAGTTTAACAACCTACTGTTAGGAAAAGATCAGAAATATAACGAAAATAAAGTAGAGGATGCCATAGAAGAGGGAGGTCAGAACCAGTTTAAAAATTGTGTACATTGCTTAGAAAGAAAAAGGGAAAATCAAAAGAAATGTACAGTTTAGGTAGCTGGGGCAGCCATTGGAAAAGTCAAATCTGTTAAAGTGGTGGGTGTGGCTAGGGGTTGAAGCATGCAATACAATTCTAAACCTGTTTACATGATGGATAAAAGGATGTTATTTAGAGAAGGATGGAAATATCTTAAATATGAATTACAAGTACCCATCTATGTTGCGGAGGTTGGTCGGGGTTGACAAACCATCATTATTAAATATGAGGAACATATATTTCACCGGTGGGGAATTAGAGGGATCCAAAAGATCAATTTTATGAGAGAAGAGTAATACTGTTTTTGGTAAATTAAATAGACACATGAAAACGTATTACTCAATTAGTTAGTTAGAGAATAGTAAGAGAGTTAGTAAGTAAGAGAATATCAAAAAACTAGATTTATCAAGCATTTTGATTGAAAAATCAAAGCATTGAATTAATATATATTTTTTTATTATTCAAATAGAAGAAATTTTCGTTTTTGTCGAGGGATAATATTCCATGAATTTTTCCATTACCTTGACCTTTGCGCCTGCATGAAGGCATTTTAGCAATCCTTTGTAACAACTATTTGTGTTGTTGGTAACAGTTAGAATTTGTTCGCAAATAAAAAATACTTTCCTAATTATATATTTTATGACCTCTTTTATGAAGGGATAATATTCCATGAATTTTTTCCAATACCTTGACCATTGCGCCTGCGTCGAGGCATTTAAACAAATCCTTTGTAACAACTATTAGTGTTGTTGGTAACAGTTATAAATTGTTCGTAAATAAAAAATACTTTCCTAATTATATATTTTATGACCTTTTTTTTATGACCTTTGCGCCTGCGTAGAGGCATTTTAGCAATCCTTTACACCACCATTGGTGTTTATTGTAGGAAACCAACTTGACTCTGCGGTTATGGACGGTTAGCAATGGGTGGTTTGCTTAATGGGATTTAAATTATCGGTGACAAATTTATAAGTGAAAGTCACAGACATTTTTGGAGAAAGGATACAATTGGTCATTTAGGTGTGGGTATACACATTTGTTATGGTGATAGAAAATGGGATAATCACAGTGTTTTTTGTTTTTTACTGTATTACGTCGGAGCGATTTCAATTACTTTCACAATTATAGTTAGTTTTAAATCGTTTTTGACATTCATATATTTTGTTCTTTCTAGACATTTTATTGTAGCTAATAACTATAGTTATGGGATGTAAGGCTAGCTATCGTAGTTAAGATTTAATTTATTATACCTACATAAGATGGAAGAACATGAAAAATTGAAATGTTTTAATTTAACAATATACTACTTAAAGTGGATTATATTAATATATATTCTTAGTATCTGTCATTATGAATCAAAATTGTTTATCAAAACAGCTTCTAAACAGCTTTTAGACAGCTTGTGAACAATTTATTTCTTAATTAGTTTTACAATCACAGCATACATCTTCCCCCAACATAATCGGATATGTTCCTCTAAGATTTATATATAAATCTTGAGATATTTTGGCTTTGCGTTCTTTCTCACGTACATAGCAAACACATTGAAAATCAGAGTGTAAGTTTTTACTTCACATCGAAAGTCGTCTAGTGATCAGGAATTTTTTATCATTCTTAACAAAAGACTATAAAAGCTCGTAGACGTTAATAACAACTAGTAACCAGCTAATAATAATAAGTAAACATCAAGTAAACAGATACTAAACATATAGAAACCAGATACTAAACAGCTTTACTAGCTTGTATACATCTACTAAACAGCTTGTATACATCTACAAAACATATAGAAACCAGATACTAAATAGCTAGTAAGCAACTTGTATACATTTGGTAAACAACTTGTATACATCTACTTAACATATAGAAACCAGATACTAAACATCTTGTATACATCTACTAAACATATAGTAACCAGCTAATAAAAACTAGTAAGCAACTAATAGACATCTACCAAGCAGATAGTAACCATCTAATAATAGCTCATAACAGTTAATTACAGCTAGTAATCAAAGTCCAAGCAGCTCATCATGAATCACGAAAACCAGATGAGTATTGTAATTAAAGAGTTTATTAAACTTATTCAGAATCTTAGACAATGATGCCTTACTCATACAAATAGTATACAAATAGAATAAAACTAGAAAACTAGAACTAGAAAAATAGTTGACAACAAAAACCGATATTACCAGGTCCCAACACTTCTATCATAAATTTGAATCAGAAATTAAATTGAAAGACGCTCCTATGCTAGCTAATGATGCTTTCGAAATATAATATAATATTATTATGGGTTGGAACAAATGAATGCTTTAAAAATAATCCAACATCTGAGAAAGATTACATTGTGAGAACTATTTTACATCTATCTATGGGAACCAAGCGAAAATCTGCGTTTGGAACGAAGATTAATAACCGACATGTTTCTTACAGAGGGATGGAGTAAGAAAATTAATTATATACAAATATATATAAAATATAATTAATTATGAATTTAATGAAATATGTTTACAAAAATAAAATATATAAAAAATATTGAATGATCCTAAAAATGTTGTTTCTGACTGTAATTAAAACTACAGGTACAAATGAAGGGGAAGTATTTTATTCAATGTCCTTGGGTCTTGGCCATGTGACTTTGATGACGGTAAGGTAATGATAGTTCACTGCAAGTGTGATTGGCTAACACATCTTACAAACTTTAACTTGTGTACTTTGATAATTCTTAATAAGAGACTATAGCAACTATAATACTTGTTAACATTTAGTTACCATCTAAAACCAAGTACTTTACAGATACTGTACAGATAGTAACCACCCAAAACCAAGTACTGTTCAGGTACTATTCAACAGTAACCATCCAAAAACAAGACTAAAGAGAAAGTTACCATCAAAATACTGCTAGGTAACAACTAAATACAACGTGTTCAACGTGTCAAGTCCATGTCAATATGAGTACTACCCTAAAAAATTATATATCTCTGGATAATCTTCAAAGTCAAAATCTATTAAATTCCGGATGGAGCAGTGGAGATGAAGTTTCTACGTGACCCACCTTTAACTTTTCTGTACCATTAAAAAATTTGTTGGGATTTGCTGAGGATTATAAAAAAGTTTTGTTAAATTGTAAACACGAACTAGTGTTGATGCTAAGAATCTCAGTGAATCTTGAACAAACCAGAAATGAACAAACTTTTAAACTGTAAATTACGAATAAAACCTGGAAAATTCCCCATGTAACTCTGAGCGATTTTACAAAAATTAAGATGTACGATATTATTAAAAGTGGTCTAAACCTACCAATCGCATTCCAGAGTTGGGACTTACATGTTAACCCCAAATTGGGGTATGGGAGTCAACAGAGCTGGAATGTGAAATTGTCGGCTAACCGCGAAAAACCAAGATTTTCCATACTTGGATTTACACTAAATGGAGAACTTATCACAAATAACTTATCAAACTTGAAAGTTCACTTGAATTCTGAGTCATATCCATATGATAATCTGAATGTTGATTTTAGTAAGAATCAGTATGCTCAGCTGTATGAAATGTATACAAGATTTTAATCTAGTTACTATAATCGTGAATCACAACCATTTTTGACCCCAAATGAATTTAAATTGAAGAACCCTATTATTGTGGTTGATCTTTCATATCAAAACGAATCAGTAAAAATTGGTCTTATTGATGTGAGAATTTCAATAGAACTAAAGACACCAAGTCATGAAAATACCCAAATAGTACAACGAGTTGTTTAACATTAGAAAAATGTTGAAAGATACTGTTTCGATTGATGTTCAAGGTTTCTTTGATAATAATAATAATTTTATTCTAAAGGAAATTGGAATTGTATTCAAAAAGATCCAAGCTTGAATAATAGTTTTTTAATAGAACCACCATATGATTTTACTTTGCTAAATACAAAATCTCGAAAGACTGCAATTTGGTTAACCAACACACATCACAAAATTTTTTGGAACGATGGAGAAAATAGTTTTCCACAAACTAGAAAGTATCTAAGGACAATTACAAGCGGAAAACAAATTATTTGTAAAACTGTGGAAAAGAAACGATTTCTACAGACGTTTTTTAGGAGTCGTCAGCTCATTAATATCGAAGAAATGGGCTGTCCGTCATTAAACAGGTTTAAAGGAAACCGGTTTCCCTATTGTGAAACACACCTTAAGGGCGGGGTTTGTGCTCTTAGCAATGCATACATTATTTTGACATTTCTTAAAAGTAGCCCCAAAACAATAAAATAATTTTTTCATACATCATTTTGAAGTGGAGACTAGATGTGTAAGGCCCTGTAAGAAAATAAAGTTAATTTAATGAAATTTCATGAGGAAATTGATCAATTTATTATACAATTTAAAGGGCAGATAATTGGTCAGCACTTTCAATACCTTCTAAACACAAAAACTATGTTCATGAATCGAGGTGACATGATTTCAAGACTGCGAATTATGGTGAACACTACGTTATGTAATCTAGAATTGATTTCGGAAACGTGAGACTATATCATATAGCTGCGATCGGAAAATTTGTGGGAAAGTAATATGAAACAAATTATAGCTTCGGTATTCTTTGACATACTTGGGGAATAACATTAACTATAATCTCAGCTCAAAGTTGCAACCTAAAAAATCTTGCAATCTTCAAAATCAACAACAACAAGAACAACATCAAAAACAGTTAAAACAGTAAAACAACAACAACAATTAAAACAGATACAACTGATAAAAACAGCTGAAAACAACAACAAAACAGCTACATCTGCTAAAAAAAACAAGTAAAATCAACAACAAAAACAGCTACAACTACTAAAAAAACAGGTAAAAGCAACAACAAAACCAGCTACAACTGCTAAAAACAGCTGAAAACAACAATAAAACAGCTACATCTGCTAAAAAAACAAGTAAAATCAACAACAAAAACAGCGACATCTGCTTAAAAAAATAAGTAAAATCAACAACAAAAACAGCTACAACTACTAAAACAGGTAAAAGCAACAAAAACATCTAAAAGAAGAAACAACTACAATTGGTCAATCCGGGAATGATAAAAGTACTCATATACTCATGATAAAAGTAAATAAAGCTTAAAATGTATTCATTTTTAATATTATTAATGTATCTATTTTAGTAAATAAAAATAATAATAAAAATAAAATTTCATAAAACTCAAACTCAAACCCTTTGTTATAAATATTTAAATTATACTACATTTTTCCCAGTAGCACATGAGTATCAGAGAAAACGACAACAATGAAGAGTAAACTTTTAGAACAGTTGACGAAAAGTAGAAATTCATTAAAAAGAAAATTTGATGAATTGAAGCAAATAGAAAATTAGAACGTATCAAATTTGGAGGAAACTTTTAAACCTATTACAGAACCTTTACATGAATTACTCACTGAAAATAAAAAATTTTATAAAAAAGAATATATTAATGATACACATGATATTAAAATAAGAGTACCTAAAAGTAAAAAAGAAAAAAGGGTTGTTATGTAGATAGTCTAAGGTTTTACAGGTAGTTATGAAGTTGTACCTGTACTTAAACCCTGAATCAGTTTTCGGTTTGAGTTGATATTCATATTTCATAATATTTATAATCATCATTATATATAATCACCATTTTCAACAAATATCATATAAAATATAAATAAATAAATGCATATTAGTATAACAACAATTCACTTCTATCGATATAGTAGTTCCTTTTAATCTGGTAATTATTTGAATGCGATAATTGAATAATTTTCTGAAATAAATAATTTTGAAAATATGAATTATGTATTATTCTTGATGTTGGGGCGGGGTGGCTTGATTGCTTAAATTAGAACAACGGAGTCCCAAGAACGCAGGTACGAAACACACGGGAGTACGTTGGGGTTCTTATTGTCACTTTGAAAATTGAACTAGTAAAGCCTTACATAATTAAAGCGCTCCAGAGCGGAGCGTAGCTTAGGGGAGAGATGGTGACGGAGAGCAGAGGGCAGTGCGAGCACGCGAGTTGTAGACATCTGGATAAATCTGCCGCTCGTCACTGCCCCCAGAAATTAAACACCCTTTTGGTTTGAACACTTAGGATATTAACACAAAACAAAATGATAATATATTTCTCTCTCTCTATTGGCTTAATGATTTTTCCTAATTTAATTATAAGAATGAAATTATCTCCAAAACCAATTTTATAAATTTTTTAACATTGATAGAAAAGAGACGGAAATATTTTGTTATATGACGTTGTAAATCATGATTCAATTTAGGAGTAAATGTGTCTAAATGGGATGGAGTTGGCAACCATCCTTGATATATATTGGTATTCATCGGTGGGAATCTGTGAAATCAATAAATTAGAAAATAAAACTGCAAATATTAAACGGTTCTTTTCTTTAATTGTCTGATATCTTTGATTATATTCTGCTAACTACATGTTATGAGTTAGTATCTAGGATTTGGGGTGATCAATAATACTATAAAACAAGAACGGAAGTTAACTTCGGCTAGCCGAAATTTGTATACCCTTGCAGTTCTAATTATTAAATTTAATTCGAAATTCTGAAAAATACAAAAAATGATATTCCCCAAGTATGTAAAAAAATACCGAAGCTATAATTTGTTTCATATTACTTTCCCACAAATTTTCCGATCGCAGCTATATGATATAGTCTCACGTTTCCGAAATCAATTCTAGATTACATAACATAGTGTGCACCATAATTCGTAGTCTTGAAATCATGTCACCTCGATTCATGAACATAGTTTTTGTGTTTAGAAGGTATTGAAAGTGCTGACCAATTATCTGCCCTTTAAATTGTATAATAAATTGATCAATTTCCTCATGAAATTTCATTAAATTAACTTTATTTTCTTACAGGGCCTTACACATCTAGTCTCCACTTCAAAATGATGTATGAAAAAATTATTTTATTGTTTTGGGGCTACTTTTAAGAAATGTCAAAATAATGTATGCATTGCTAAGAGCACAAATCCCGCCCTTAAGGTGTGTTTCACAATAGGGAAACCGGTTTCCTTTAAACCTGTGACGGACAGCCCATTTCTTCGATATTAATGAGCTGACGACTCCTAAAAAACGTCTGTAGAAATCGTTTCTTTTCCACACCTTTACAAATAATTTGTTTTCCGGTTGTAATTGTTCTTAGATACTTTCTAGTTTGTGGAAAACTATTTTCTCCATCGTTCCAAAAAATTTTGTGATGTGTATTGGTTAACCAAATTGCAGTCTTTCGAGATTTTGTATTTAGCAAAGTAAAATCATATGGTGGTTCTATTAAAAAACTATTATTCAAGCTTGGATCTTTTTGAATACAATTCCAATTTCCTTTAGAATAAAATTATTATTATTATCAAAGAAACCTTGAACATCAATCGAAACAGTATCTTTCAACATTTTTCTAATGTTAAACAACTCGTTGTACTATTTGGGTATTTTCATGACTTGGTGTCTTTAGTTCTATTGAAATTCTCACATCAATAAGACCAATTTTTACTGATTCGTTTTGATATGAAAGATCAACCACAATAATAGGGTTCTTCAATTTAAATTCATTTGGGGTCAAAAATGGTTGTGATTCACGATTATAGTAACTAGATTAAAATCTTGTATACATTTCATACAGCTGAGCATACTGATTCTTACTAAAATCAACATTCAGATTATCATATGGATATGACTCAGAATTCAAGTGAACTTTCAAGTTTGATAAGTTATTTGTGATAAGTTCTCCATTTAGTGTAAATCCAAGTATGGAAAATCTTGGTTTTTCGCGGTTAGCCGACAATTTCACATTCCAGCTCTGTTGACTCCCATACCCCAATTTGGGGTTAACATGTAAGTCCCAACTCTGGAATGCGATTGGTAGGTTTAGACCACTTTTAATAATATCGTACATCTTAATTTTTGTAAAATCGCTCAGAGTTACATGGGGAATTTTCCAGGTTTTATTCGTAATTTCCAGTTTAAAAGTTTGTTCATTTCTGGTTTGTTCAAGATTCACTGAGATTCTTAGTTAGCATCAACACTAGTTCGTGTTTACAATTTAACAAAACTTTTTATAATCCTCAGCAAATCCCAACAAATTTTTTAATGGTACAGAAAAGTTAAAGGTGGGTCCCGTAGAAATTTCATCTCCACTGCTCCATCCGGAATTTAATAGATTTTGACTTTGAAGATTATCCAGAGATATATAATTTTTTAGGGTAGTACTCATATTGACATGGACTTGACACGTTGAACACGTTGTATTTAGTTGTTACCTAGCAGTATTTTGATGGTAACTTTCTCTTTAGTCTTGTTTTTGGATAGTTACTTTTGAATAGTACCTGAACAGTACTTGGTTTTGGGTGGTTACTATCTGTACAGTATCTGTAAAGTACTTGGTTTTAGATGGTAACTAAATGTTAACAAGTATTATAGTTGCTATAGTCTCTTATTAAGAATTATCAAAGTACACAAGTTAAAGTTTGTAAGATGTGTTAGCCAATCACACTTGCAGTGAACTATCATTACCTTACCGTCATCAAAGTCACATGGCCAAGACCCAAGGACATTGAATAAAATACTTCCCCTTCATTTGTACCTGTAGTTTTAATTACAGTCAGAAACAAAATTTTTAGGATCATTCAATATTTTTTATATATTTTATTTTTGTAAACATATTTCATTAAATTCATAATTAATTATATTTTATATATATTTGTATATAATTAATTTTCTTACTCCATCCCTCTGTAAGAAACATGTCGGTTATTAATCTTCGTTCCAAACGCAGATTTTCGCTTGATTCCCATAGATAGATGTAAAATAGTTCTCACAATGTAATCTTTCTCAGATGTTGGATTATTTTTAAAGCATTCATTTGTTCTAACCCATAATAATATTATAACATATTTCAAAAGCATCATTAGCTAGCATAGGAGCGTCTTTCAATTTAATTTCTGATTCAAATTTATGATAGAAGTGTTGGGACCTGGTAATATCGGTTTTTGTTGTCAACTATTTTTCTAGTTCTAGTTTTCTAGTTTTATTCTATTTGTATACTATTTGTATGAGTAAGGCATCATTGTCTAAGATTCTGAATAAGTTTAATAAAATCTTTAATTACAATACTCATCTGGTTTTCGTGATTCATGATGAGCTGCTTGGACTTTGATTACTAGCTGTAATTAACTGTTATGAGCTATTATTAGATGGTTACTATCTGCTTGGTAGATGTCTATTAGTTGCTTACTAGTTTTTATTAGCTGGTTACTATATGTTTAGTAGATGTATACAAGATGTTTAGTATCTGGTTTCTATATGTTAAGTAGATGTATACAAGTTGTTTACCAAATGTATACAAGTTGCTTACTAGCTATTTAGTATCTGGTTTCTATATGTTTAGTAGATGTATACAAGCTGTTTAATAGATGTATACAAGCTAGTAAAGCTGTTTAGTATCTGGTTTCTATATGTTTAGTATCTGTTTACTTGATGTTTACTTATTATTATTAGCTGGTTACTAGTTGTTATTAACGTCTACGAGCTTTTATAGTCTTTTGTTAAGAATGATAAAAAATTCCTGATCACTAGACGACTTTCGATGTGAAGTAAAAACTTACACTCTGATTTTCAATGTGTTTGCTATGTACGTGAGAAAGAACGCAAGGCCAAAATATCTCAAGATTTATATATAAATCTTAGAGGAACATATCCGATTATGTTGGGGGAAGATGTATCCTGTGATTGTAAAACTAATTAAGAAATAAATTGTTCACAAGCTGTCTAAAAGCTGTTTAGAAGCTGTTTTGATAAACAATTTTGATTCATAATGACAGATACTAAGAATATATATTAATATAATCCACTTTAAGTAGTATATTGTTAAAATAAAACATTTCCATTTTTCATGTTCTTTCATCTTATGTAGGTGTAATAAATTAAATCTTAACTACGATAGCTAGCCTTACATCCCATAACTATAGTTATTAGCTACAATATAATGTCTAGAAAGAACAAAATATATGAATGTCAAAAACGATTTAAAACTAACTATAATTGTGAAAGTAATTGAAATCGCTCCGACGTAATACAGTAAAAAACAAAAAACACTGTGATTATCCCATTTTCTATCACCATAACAAATGTGTATACCCACACCTAAATGACCAATTGTATCCTTTCTCCAAAAATGTCTGTGACTTTCACTTATAAATTTGTCACCGATAATTTAAATCCCATTAAGCAAACCACCCATTGCTAACCGTCCATAACCGCAGAGTCAAGTTGGTTTCCTACAATAAACACCGATGGTGGTGTAAAGGATTGCTAAAATGCCTCTACGCAGGCGCAAGGGTCATAAAAAAAAGGTCATAAAATATATAATTAGGAAAGTATTTTTTATTTGCGAACAATTTATAACTGTTACCAACAACACTAATAGTTGTTACAAAGGATTTGTTTAAATGCCTCGACGCAGGCGCAATGGTCAAGGTATTGGAAAAAATTCATGGAATATTATCCCTTCATAAAAGAGGTCATAAAATATATAATTAGGAAAGTATTTTTTATTTGCGAACAAATTCTAACTGTTACCAACAACACAAATAGTTGTTACAAAGGATTGCTAAAATGCCTTCATGCAGGCGCAAAGGTCAAGGTAATGGAAAAATTCATGGAATATTATCCCTTGCCAAAAACGAAAATTTCTTCTATTTGGATAATAAAAAAATATATATTAATTCAATGCTTTGATTTTTCAATCAAAATGTTTGATAAATCTAGTTGTTTGAAATTCTCTAACTTACTAACTCTCTAACTATTCTCTAACTAACTAATTGAGTAATACGTTTTCATGTGTCTATTTAATTTACCAAAAACAGTATTACTCTTCTCTCATAAAATTGATCTTTTGGATCCCTCTACTTCCCCACCGGTGAAATATATGTTCCTCATATTTAATAATGATGGTTGGTCAACCCCGACCAACCTCCGCAACATAGATGGGTACTTGTAATTCATATTTAAGATATTTCCATCCTTCTCTAAATAACATCCTTTTATCCATCATGTAAACAGGTTTAGAATTGTATTGCCTGCTTCAACCCCTAGCCACACCCACCACTTTAACAGATTTGACTTTTCCAATGGCTGCCCCAGCTACCTAAACTGTACATTTCTTTTGATTTTCCCTTTTTCTTTCTAAGCAATGTACACAATTTTTAAACTGGTTCTGACCTCCCTCTTCTATGGCATCCTTTCCTAACAGTAGGTTGTTAAACTTTTATCATTTTATGGGTTCATTGAGCACTCGAAATCCCAGATATTAACTCATAACATGTAACTAGCAGAATATAGTCAAAGATATCAGACTCTAAAAAGACAAGATTTACCCATAATTTAATTTACCATCTACAATCCCTGGAGAAGAGTTTAGTATTTGCAGTTTAATTTTCTAATTTATTGATTTCACAGATTCCCGCTGGTGAATACCAATTTTTAACAACTGACTGCCAACTCCATACCATTCAGACACTGGTTTACAACCTCATAGAACTGACTCTCAAGGTATCTGTAATGCACAATATATTTCCGTCTCTCTTCTTCTAATCAATATTAAAAAATTTCAAAAACTGGAGTTCTTTCATTCATTAGAATTAAATTTTTAAATATTATTAAGCCAACAGAGATAATAATGTTTTTGTGATAATATCCCATGAATAATACATAATTCTTATTTGTATATTTTCAAAATTATTTATTTCAGAAAATTATTCATTAATCGCATTCAAATAATATTCATAATATATCTTACAATTTTTTAGATTTATCAATAGAGTTTCCCAATTATTAATATTACATGATATTGCATCATGTCTATTTTTAAGATTAAATATTAAGATAGGGTCGTCCTCGCGAGACATAGCGCTGACCAACTCACATTGGTCTGCCTCACCATTGAGTTTAAGACATTCTTAGTCTGATATTGAATCCCTTATACGAAAAATCAACTCCCAAACTTCACGTAGAAGTCGTGACAGCGGATTATTTTCGATTTCCGCATCGTGAAGATCAATTTGGTGTTGTAACTTGGTTGTCTCCATCATCAGCTCGGTGATTCGATTTTCCACATTTTCAATATCAAAGAGATGGGAATCGATATTGTTTTCGCTCTGCAAATCCACCAAGCGCCATTTCAGGATTTCCAACTCTTCTATAGTATCGTAATAGATACTACCGAATTCCCGTCGCAACTCCTTGGAAACCTTTAAAATTTCCTTAAAGATTCTTATTTCAATCAACAAATCTTCATTTATTTTAAAGTCAGAGTGGTTGATTTGGCTGTTGATTTCAGTCATCTTTTGTCTTTCGATTTAAATTTTGTACTGTTTTAGGTTTTGTAAACTCATCAACCAGGAAAAGTCAGAACGTAGAACAACATTTCTCCTTAGCACATACATTTTTTTGAAAACTTAAAAGGTAACCGTTTTCTCTTTCTATAAGCGCGTGAGAAAAAATTTTCAAATATGATTAAATAAAAACGTATTTGACTAAATAAACGATCTCATTTGTTTTTATGTCTATTCTGTTAGGAACCACAACCACCACCACCATTTTGACCACAAGACCGTAGACAGGTTACACTAATAGATTTCATCTAAAACCCTAATTGAAACAAAAAAACGCCCACGCATAACAAAACGACGTTTTTGTGTATATTCTGTTAGGAACCACCACCACCACCAACACCCCTCTTACACTCCTACGCTCACTTTCCCATCTAATGCTCGCTAAAGAGGGGGAGGCTATCGAACTCACGCTTGTTTCACACCACAAAAGTATGCGGTCTAATATCCCTCAAGCCAACACCTTTTGACCACAAGACCGTAGACAGGTGTCACCTACAACCCTAATTGAATCAACAAAACGCCCACGCATAACAAAACAACTTCCCTTCCTCCTCCTCCTCCGCCTAAATATAGTTTTACAAATTCATACGCATGACAAAACACCCCTTGTAAAACGAATAGTTTTCTAAAACTGAACTACTTTCCACATTTCTCCTTAACACATACATTTTTTGAAAACTTAGAAGGTAAACGTTTTCTCTTTCTCTAAGCGCGTGAAAAAAAATTTTCAAATATGATTAAAGAAAAACGTATTTGACTAAATAAACGATCTCATTTGTTTTTGTTCTGTTAGGAACCACCACCACAATCACCATTTTGACCACAAGACCGTAGACAGGTTACACTAACAGATGTCAACTAGAACCCTAATTGAATCTACCCTATTAAAACTATCCCTAATTGAATCAACAAAACGCCCACTTATAACGCGTTCTAACGCAAGTTAGAAGCAACATAGTGACCTGTGTGCAACCATTGCACTCCACAAAATCCTACGCATGACAAAACACCTCCTATCACACACGCACCTTTAGCGTGAGAAAAAGACAAGACAAAACAAGACATATCAAAACACCCCTCTCTCACACTCCTACACACCACTTTCTAACCTCATTAAGTGACCTGTGTGCAACCATTCTCATCTAACTAGAGTCAGCAACACCCCCCTTTTTGACTTAATTATGCTAATTAGGTCATTAGAACACCTGTGTGCAACCATGCGTGACTAATTAGGTCACCCCCACCCCCTTTTGTGACATGATTTATTACTTAATTATGCTAATTAGATCATTAAAACACCTGTGTGCAACCATGCGTGACTAATTAGGGTCACCCCCACCCCCTTTTTTGACATGATTTATTACCTAGTGAGCCAGCTCCCGTATTTACTACCTCCTTTAAGTGATCCACAATAGTCAATTCCAGAAGGGTGGTAACTGTCCTATTATTTGATCCATTAATTTTGGTTTAGCTCTGGTGCATTTGACATATTTTAAAATTACATTTCGAGCTATTGCTTTTGCCTTAATTGCCCAATATTTTTTCCTTGATGTGGCTAATAGAGTCTGGGCACCACAATGCATATTTTCCTTGTGGATTTTTTCAAATATTAATTTGACTATTGGATCATTATATGGCAATAGTACAGGATGTTCTGCATCGAATGAAAGCTCAGATGCTTCCAATCTGCCTCCAACTCGAATGAGATCATCCTGATCCAAGAAAGGCGTTTGGGCGCTAAGATTACGGCCTCGTCCGACTTCCCGGCATTTCTTTAATTCTTTGATTTCGGCGCTAAAATTATTGTGCTGAATTAATCGGAGAACTATCTTTTGAGATTGTTCCAGCTCTTCAAATTTCACCATTGTCGTTGCGTCTGAAGATTTCCTTTTGAAAAGCATGATGTAGGCTACTGTTCCTAGTAATTTATCAAATGAATTCCCGTGGTTTATGCCATTAAGCCAATTCAGACTTTGCGTGGTAGCTACCAAGATTTCTGGGTTCTCCTGGGGTATTGCACGGCGTTCTGATCCAAAGACTTAAGTTGGTGAACTTGGAACCACTTATTTCTTTTGACGCTATGTCTGCAGTGTTGATTTCCGATGGAACATGGTGCCAATCACTTTGCAACGATGCTTCTTGAATGGTGGTAGGCTACGAGAATAGTCACAAATTTGTCCTTTATTGTCTTTGGGCTATTTATCCAGGACAACACAATTTCGGAATCTAAACAAAAATATGTTGTTGTTCCTTGCAGCGACAATTGTTCTTATATGGTCGCTGTTAATTGAGCACATAAAACTGCTGCCTTCAATTCTAGTCTCGGGAAAGTGATCGCATTTACTGGGGTCAAACACCACTTTGCACATAATAACTGTACAGTCACTCGTTGACCCTAATGAACTGCACGAAGATAAATGGCTGCAGCATACGCATTATCTGCAGCGTCGACGAACGTATGTATCTCCTTCGATACCGGAATCTTTCTATCAAACACAGAACGGGGAATTTTAATGTCATTTAAAATTTTTAAATCTTCCCGGAATTGCTTTCATTCCGATTGTAACTGCGTTGGCAATTCTTCGTAATATTCATATTCATATTCATGTTCATATTATATTCATTTGTTAAGCCTTGCATGAATATTTTTGCTTTATGACTACTAGGGAAAATAGTCCGAGAGGATCGAATATTTTGAATATTTCTGAAGCTACATCGCGTCTTGTTATTTTGTCTGTGATCACAGTTTGTGATTTTCCACAGAGTTTGTCAATCGTACGATTCCAAGTGATTCCCAAGGTGTTAATGCTGCAGTCCTCATAGGCAGCATCTTCAAATTGTACGGTAGGAATGATATCTTCCTTATCCAATCCTTGAAGAAGATGGTTACTATTTGCGCACAATTTTCTTAATTTAAGTCCGGAACTTAATAGTATGTGATTAAGCTCCTTTTGAATTTGAAGGGCCTCTGGAATTGTATCAGCTCCGGTGATACAGTCGTCGACGTAAAAATCATTTTAAGAGCAGACGATCCTATCGGATATTTCTGCATTTTCTTGCTTGCTAAATATTCCAAGCATTTTGTTGCCAGATATGGTGCAGACTTTGTGCCATAACTGACGGTTTTCAACAGGTTTTCAAGCCATTCAGACGGATCATTTCTCCAGACGATCATTTGATACTGTTGATCTTTTGGACTTATCCAAATCTGCCTGTACATTTTTTCAATGTCAGCAGTGAATAGATATTTAGGCATTCTAAATCGAAGCAGTAATGATATTAAACTGTTTTGCACTGTAGGACCTTTGTGCATTGAATCGTTCAGTGATTTCCCGGAAGATGTCACTGCAGATGCGTCAAATACAACTCTAAATTTGGTTGTCTGAATGTCGGGTTTAAGAACACAATGATGCGGTATAAAGTAATGGGACTTCGGAAGATGTATATGGGGTACTTCCTTCATGTGCGCAAGAGCTTCATACTCCTTCATGTAATCTATGTATCCATTTTTTATTGGCTGATCTTTTTGCAATCGTTTCTCAAACGATAAAAACCGTCTCGTGGCACTGTCACGACTCTCCCCCAGCTCCAAAAAGGGTAACTTAACAATTAGTCTAGAGTCGTGTGAGCCTTCTGAACGTTTAGAAGGAAGTGATCTTCACACTGTTTCTCCATTGGTGAATAGCATTTTGTCTCTGGTTGAAAATTATCCAATTCCCAGCGAGTTGCTCATCAACCTTTTCTCCTTCCGTGGGTATAGCACATACTGATGATGTAGGAGCTCTCTTAGAAATTTTCCCGGCTACAATCCATCCAAGTTTGGTATTCTGTAGCTTGGGGAGTCCATTCCTTAAGCTCATGCACTCGGCTTGCATTATATTGAAGTAATGCTCGGCTCCAAGAAGAATATCAATTTTTCCAGGTTTTCCAAATTGAGGGTCAGCTAACATTATATTTTTTGGTATTTTCCAATTATCAGTCGAAATTGTATAACCATTGCTTAGAGCCGTGAACTAAAATCGCCTTGTTTTGACTTTAGCTGAACGTTGATCCTTGATTTGGAAGTCTGAGATTTTCCACCAATGCCATTTATTTTCAGCATCGAATTTGTGGTTTTCAGTGAGAGCATTTTAATTACTCTTTTGGAAATGGCATTAATTTGGGATCCAGAGTCAAGCAGGGCTCTGAATCCTGCCTTTTGTCCATTTACTCCTTGATTAATTACTCGGGTAGTCGCCAGGAGAATACAACTGGATTGCTTTCCACTCGCAGATGCGGCCGTGATACTATCCGAAAGGTCCGGTTTTGTTTCCAAATGCAACAAGGTATTGTGTTTTTTGTTGCATTTAAAGCAATCTTTCTTTGTGCATGTCTTTAACGGGGGATTTTGGCTTAGACATTTAACACATAATTTTTGTTTTTGAACCCAGTTAAGACGTTCTGCTGAGGTTTTTTTTTAAAAACTCATTGCATTTATATAATGCTATGATTTGGTTTCTTACGAAAGAAACAGTTATATTGTGATTCAGCTCCAACTGAGAAACCTTTGTTCAAGAAAGTTTAAAAATTCATTCAAAGGCTGAATTTGCCTTGTATTTTGAACGGATTGCTCATACTACAAGTGGTTTTGTCGATCAAGCTTTTTCGTTAGAAGACAGAGTAGAAGTGGATCCCATTTGTCTGTCTCTATGCCGATGTTATTGAGAGCAGATAATGTTTCCTTCACATAATCATGCAACGATTTAATTGTTTTGGAATCATTTGTTATTATTGAATGATCCAATAATTTTTGAATTAAAGTATTACTTAATACTATTTTATTGTTGAAGCGTTCTTCAAGTGTTTTCCACGCAGTTGAATAATTTGCCTCATTTAGCGATAAATGGCGAATTAGGCACTCTGCCTCTCCATTATCGTTAGTCTTTAAGTACCACATTTTTTGTATAGTGGGTAACGTTGATTCATAAATCATTTTTTAGAATATATCAAGAAACTGTTGCCATTTTTAATAATTCCCATCAAATTTGGGTATGGCTACCTTTGGATAATGTAATGAATTTTGAACAGCATTTGTTGGAGAACTATTTGTTGTCTCCTTTTTTACATACATTTCTGTTTGTACCTTTATGAATGCATCTTCTGCTGCCATGTAACTGATGTAGTCATATCCAAGTTCCTTCGGGTCCTTAAATTTTTTTTAAATTTGGACATGAATATTTTTTATTTCATTTCAGTATTGTGTAATGACGGGGGTGAAATTTTGTTTTGTTTCTTTAGTCATTTTATTCATGATGCGCTCTAAACTATCAAGCAACACCCTTTGTTCTCTGAACATCAATTCTATTTCAATGTCCTCTGCTGTGGATAAGATGGATGTAAGATCCGCTTCCAAGAGAGACAACTGATTGTTGAATTCTGTCTTATAATCCTCAACCAGTTGCTTAATTATACCCGTTACTCGTAGAGTAAAAGGGTTACTAGATTCGGCACAGGCAGAAGGATGCGTTTCCGACCCCATAAAGTATATATATTCTTGATCAAGATCACTAGCCGAGTCGATCTAGCCATGTCCGTCTGTCCGTCTGTCCGTCTGACCGTCTGTCCGTATGAACGCTGAGATCTCGGAAACTTAAAGAGCTACAATACTGGGATCAGGCTTGCATTTTCCTGCGCAGCTCAAGTTTGTTTCAACAGAGTGCCACGCCCACTCTAACGCCCACAAAACACCCTAAACTGTGCCTCATACAGTTTTGATGATAGAATAAAAATTTTAACTGAAATGTATTGTTCTCATCAATACCTATCGATTGACCCAAAAAAGTTTGGCACGCCCACTTTAACGCCCACAAACTTCAAAAAATCGTAAATATGAACGTGGGTATCTCGAAAACTATAAAAGATAGAGAACTGGGATCTCAGATTTAGATTCCGTAGCCTTGTACGCAACGCAAGTTTGTTACGCGAATGTGAAACGCCCACTCTAACGCCCACAAACCCAAGCCTGTGGCGCCCACAATTTTCACGCTAGATAAGCAATTTTAACTGATATGTATTAGTCTCGTCAATACCTATCGATTGACCAAAAAAAAATTTGCCACGCCCAGTCTAACGCCCATAACGCTTAAATCTGTCTACCGCCGGTAGGTGGCGCATTTCAATCTCGCTTTTCTGCTTGCATATCTCCATTTCCCTTTGGTCCCTTTAGCTGAGTAACGGGTATCTGATAGTAGAGGTACTCGACTATAGCGTTCTTCCTTGTTTTTTTTAACAAATTCATTGTTAGAATAGTCGTGTTCTAACGAGACTCTTTTAAGGAGATTATTTATTTGATTACCTACGGAGTTAAATTTATCCCACAGGGATTTTAACGTTGATAAACGTTCTCTGTAGTAGGCTGGCCTAGTCTTCCTGTCGACGGAGTCCTTTTTGTAATTCCGAATGACATTCTGAATTTGCTCTCCTATAGATAACTGTCATGTCAACAACTGATGAATGCTGTTCGGTGCCACTTTTACCTTTTTTATATAATCCGATTAAGAGGTATTTTGTAATGATATGCCTCGACTCACACCGTTGGATACATATGTAAATTGGCTTTGAACAGATCGATCAGTGGAACAGCAGTTTATCTAGTTCAAATCGCCTGGTTGATCAGAACCTGTCCTTTTCCAACGTAGATCCTTACAGTGTTTGATCGCCAAGTTGAATTTGTGGTTGAATTTACCGTCTTTTGGTCGCCTTGTTGACCGTTGAAGACTGTAATTGAAGTCGTGAAGTCGGATCAAATGGATATTGTATATGACCGAAATTTTTAAATTTTTTTTTAAATTTGTACCAAATTGACTTTTGGTTGATCAAACTATGATCGACGATGCAAGTTCAAATTGGAGTCCCAATTTGAACAATTGTCGCGGTTCAAAGACGGGGGTCACCAAATGTAGGATTTCTACCGAAATCTGGTTTTGCTGAAAAGGTTTTTTTTGCGTGCCTTAAGTACAGAACCATGGCCAGTCGCCGTAATAAGTACAGAATAAATTGGGCTGCAGAGAAGTGAATACGTCAAGATTTCTTTTCGTACTGATTTTATTGAGCATGGATACGGGTTTATAAACATGATTTGGGGTTACAAGGATATTTACTTAGGTCTAGTCTAGATACAAATGGACAACATGGTTTATTATCAGATTACAGAAAAATAGCCTAAATAAGCAATTACATCTACCAAATGGTTTGAAGACACGTCCATCGGCTGGATGCATATGGTTTATGAACCGTTTATCATATGCAGATGTGCACAGACCAAGATATCAGCTACCTATTTATTTATGTTAAAGTAGCTATCAGCAAGGAACGAATATCTGCTAATTCGAAATCGTACGGGTACCTTTTGTACCTATAGGTATGGTCGGCACCGTAGGCAGCACTGAAGTTTTTTTTTCCACCAGACTTCCAGAAACAGTGACTCCATAGGCGCAGTTTGTTCACTTACCCTGTGTCAACAGAATCTGCTGCAGCTACCAAGTTCGGATTTGGGGTGGATACCATGATCGTATTAACTGCCGCTAAGCTGGCTTTTTGAGTTTAGGCGACTCAGTTAGTAATTATACCCGTTACTCGTAGAGTAAAAGGGTATACTAGATTCGTCGGAAAGTATGTAATAGGCAGAAGGAAGCGTTTCCGACCCCATAAAGTAAATATATTCTTGATCAGGATCACTAGCCGAGTCGATCTAGCCATGTCCGTCTGTCCGACTGTCCGTCTGTCCGTCTGTCCGTCTGTCCGTCTGTCCGGATGAACGCTGAGATCTCGGAAACTATGAGAGCTAGGCTATTGAGATTTGGCGAGCAGATTCCTGAGCTTCTTACGCAGCGCAAGTTTGTTTCAGTAGAGTGCCACGCCCACTCTAACGCCCACAAACCGCCCAAAACTGTGGCTCCTACAGTTTTGATGTTAGATAGAAAATTTTAACTGAAATGTATTAGTCTTGTCCATACCTATCGATTGACCCAAAAAAAAATTTTCTACGCCCATTCTAACGCCCACAAACCTCCCAAGAAAAAAAGCTATGACGTCAGAGCCAGACAGTGCGAAATGTTTTTACGCGTGTATGTGTGTGTATGTAAATAGTTGCCGGCCGAACTTAGCGGCAAAGAGAAAAGCACTGCCGGCGCTCAGAGAGAGCAAAGTGCGCGGCTAACTTATTCTATTGAACAATAAATTTGTCACGCCTACCCTAACTCACACAACGCTTAAATCTGTCTTCCGCCGGTAGGTGGCGCATTTAAATCTCGCTTTGCTGCTTGCATATCTCCATTTCCCTTTGGTCGCTTAAGCTGAGTAACGGGTATCTGATAGTCGAGGTACTCGACTATAGCGTTCTCCCTTGTTTTTTATTATTAAATTGGGCACAAACGGAATTGAACCCCTCATTGAGCTGTTTAAAAACACCCGAAAGATTCAAAAATAAAATATGAAAAATACCTCAAGTAAATTTGGCACTGGGATCAAATTCCAAAACCACAAAGGCACAAAACACGAAAAAAATAAGACCGCGAGATCGCGTATTAATTTAAATGTAAGAGAGCACTAGGGAATAAATCTTTTATCGACTGAGCATTGCTTGTGGGACAATGACAACTTTACGCACGAACAGTTACAATGCAAAACAAGGGAGAACGCTATAGTCGGGTACCTCGACTATCAGATACCCGTTACTCAGCTTAAGGGACCAAAGGGAAATGGAGATATGCAAGCAGCAAAGCGAGATTAAAATGCGCCTCCTACCGGCGGTAGACTGATTTAAGCGTTATGGGCGTTAGAGTAGGCGTGCCATTTTTTTTGGATCAATCGATAGGTATTGACGAGACCAATACATTTCAGTTAAAATTTTGTATCTAGCATGAAAATTGTGGGCGCCACAGGCTTGGGCGGTTTGTGGGCGTTATAGTGGGCGTGGCATATTCGCGTAACAAAATTGCGCTGCGTTCAATGCTACGGAATCTAAATCTGAGATCTCCATTCTCTATCTTTGATAGTTTCCGAGATATCCACGTTCATACTTACGATTTCTTGAAGTTTGTGGGCGGTTTGTGAGCCTTAAAATGGGCGTGGCAAACCTTTTTTTTGATTCAATCGATAGGTATTGATGAGAACAATACATTTCAGTTAAAATTTTTATTCTAGCATCAAAACTGTAGGAGCCACAGATTTGAGCGGTTTGTGGGCGTTAGAGTGGGCGCGGCACTCTGCTGAAACAAACTTACGCTGCGCAGGAATTTCAGGAATCTGCATGCGTAATCCACCTATAGTTTCCGAGATCTCAGCGTTCATACGGACAGACGGACATGGCTAAATCGACTCGGCTAGTGATCCTGATCAAGAATATATATACTTTATGGGGTCGGAAACTCTTCCTTCTGCCTGTTACATACTTTCCGACGAATCAAGTATACCCTTTTACTCTACGAGTAACGGGTATAACAAGCAAGAGATAGAGAATAAGAGAATAGCACACCAAAAGTCTACCAGAAATTCGGCAGGTGCAGAGAGAGTGTAAGTTACAGTTGTAATATAGAGCGGGAGAGAGAGTGGGAATAAAAGAGTTTTAGCAAGTTTAGTGAATGTAAAATTACACTAACAAAGCAAGGAGATTAAACAAATCTAATAGAAATGTTAAAATAACTGTAACCACATACTCGTTTACTGGGAGATCTAGTCAAAAACACTAACACAACTGTTAGGCTAAGCTTTGTTAATAAGCAAACATAAGACACTCGCAAAAAATCACTGAATAAACTCAGAGCACAAGTAATCACATCTGAAAATGAAAACTTCTCGTACTTTAGCCAGTTAGTTCTAAGGGACGTCAGCCTGTAGGGGTGCTAAATTATTTTTGAGCTTGAAGAAGAGTTATTAAGAACGGCAAGGGGTCCGATGATAAGTCTGATACAGATCTCGAGCGTATTCGATTTCTTGGGATTTTCTTTGTCACAGCGAAGTCAGTTAAGTCCGGAACTTTTCAGCTGGCCAGTATATGGGGCTGCCAGGGGAGACATAGTCGAGTTTGTTGCTCAAGTTTAAACAGCGGCGATAATAATACAGTAGTTGGCTGATTCTAATATTATAGATGTAGCTTGCAAATAATTTGTTGCAGATCTAAGATTTTGGTTCCGCCATGGGCCTTACAATCCGGATGATCTGTGCAATACGAAGTGTATCCTCTTATTTGGAAGTTGTATTTCCCTGTAAGGTGCGGTTCTGCCAGCAGAATTGAGTTATTTAAAGTTTGTGGCGTCAAACGCCATTGGCATTCCACATGGATATTCGAAGGCAAGAAATCGATTATTTAGATTGTTGGGATGCGAGCATCATTATTAAAATGTTTCGATTTAGCATAAGCTTTTGCATTGTTGTTTCCATGATCGACATAAAATCTATCATACTTTGTTTTAAGGTTAACAGCACGGCTTCTATTTAATTTTGTATTCGTCCTATTGCTGGCTAAAAGGTTATTATTTTTCGCTCATCGCATCGAGCTCATGGGTTCAACGTCGGATTTTCGAGTTCTGTTTTAGTTTGTGTTTGGAGGGTCAAATGAAGATCTGGCTGCTTTTCAAAAGAAAATGTGAGGTGTGGTTTGAGATTGCACGTACTCATTTTGTGCATTCTGGGAGCGGGCAGATTTTATTTATTTATTTATTTATTTCGCCAACAGTTGGTACCTTAACTGGCTACTTGTCTATTACTAAACTAAATACTAAGGGACGAAAGGTAATTGTAAAGGGTTTTCTTAATTAATTCCCTAGGGGAGCATGGGTCCAGCCGCATGTGAGATGGAAGTTTGTTCCAGTAGAACAAGGCTCTACACAGAGGCTCATTAAAATCATAGTTAGCTCTATATGCCGGAATAAAAAAAGGTTCAAATGACCTTAGAGACCTACCAGGTACGGAAAAGCCTATGCTACTCAGCAATGCAGGGCAGTCTATTTTGGAGGACAGCAGGTCACAAATAAAAACTAGTGCGCTAGTTGTTCTACGATCTTGTAGGGAAGAAAGGTGCACAAGACGACATTTCGCAGAGTAAGAGGGAACCGGGTCATTAAAGTTTACAGAAAGAAGGGCAAAAGATAGGAATTTTTTTTGAACACGCTCAATACGATTGATGTGTGTAGTTCCAGTCGGACTCCAGACAAACGAAGCATATTCCAATCTGGACCTAATGAACGAAGAAAATAGGCTTAGTTTCGTGTACGGATCTTTAAATTGCGTGGAATTTCGTTTTACAAAACCATACATAGCGTATGCCTTTGGAATTATGTAATTTATGTGATCCATGAAAGTAAATTTGGTATCAAACATAACTCCTAGGTCCAGTGATTCATTTCTTAAGGAAAGAACATGGGAACTAATGGAATAAGAGCTAAGGACATTAATTAATCGTTTGCTGTACCTAACGTAGAAACATTTTGACACGTTCAGAGGCAACTTATTACGAGAACACCAATTTCCCACTTTTACTAGGTCATTTTGAAGAAGTTCACTATCGGAGATTGAATTCACAGACCTAAATATTTTAAGATCGTCCGCAAACAACAGGAATTCAGAATTTGTTATGCAATAGCTTAAATCATTAATGAAGATGATGAATAGAAACGGGCCCAATGCACTTCCCTGAGGAAGGCCAGAAGTAGCAACATACGGGTTTGAGAAAACACCATTGCACTCTACTCTATAAATCCGCCCATCTAAATAAGATTTAAACCAATTTAATATTGATGAATGAAATCCCAATTTCTGCAATTTTGCCAATAAAGCATTATGGGAGACATTGTCAAATGCTTTGGCGAAGTCGGTGTAGACTACATCAACTTTATGATGACTGATAAACGAGTGGATGCAAAAAAGATTAAACGTAGCTAAGTTAGTGGTAGTTGACCTTCCAGGCATAAAACCATGTTGGTTAGGACTGATGATCCGACCAGCACGAAAAGTTAGCTGCTTAGCTACAATTCGTTCAAACATTTTTGAGACATTACTTAGCTTTGCAATTGGCCTATAATTTGAAACAATATTTTTGTAACCAGACTTGAATATAGGAGAAACTGTGGCAAGTTTCCATCTATTCGCAAATACCCCAGTGGAAAGAGACTTGTTGAAGATCATTTTTAGGGGCTCCCAAAGAACACCTATACAGTTTTTCAAAATAAATGGAGAAAGGCCATCGCAGTCTAATTTTCCTGAGTCGTTAAAACTCTCAGCCGCCATATGACAGTCCAAATCAGTAACATCTAAGCACCCAATATTTAGCATCGTGGCAATGGCACCGAGTGAATCATCGTCATTTCACAGCGAGCTCGGTTCAAAGTTAGATGCAAAGTTCTTAGCAAATAGATTAGCGACCCCAATATCAGAAGAAGCTGAAAGACTTTCATATGACATATGGGAAGGAAAGTAGGAGGTTGTACGTTTAGAATTGACAAAGTGCCAGAATGACTTAGGGTTGGTAATTAGTTTACACTCTATATCAGCAATATATTGGCTGTATAAGAATTTATTGTGGAACTCAAACTCACGCTTATGTTGTTTGTACCGATCAAAGTCGGCAGCTTCACCGCTTTCTATGTAGCGCTTATAGAATTTATTTCGGAGATTTTTGTATTTTTTTAGTCCTTGTGTGTACCATGGTAGTCTATAAGAACTTTGAACTCTTGTTTTAGCATATCTGGCTATAATAGTAGAGAGAAAAGATATAAAAACTTCATAGGCTGTATTCACATCCGCATGCGAGAGGACTTCCGCCCATCTGATATTAGAAATATCACTACGGATAGAATCTAAACTGCTAGAATTAATATAGGTAAGAGGCAAGCGAGAATTATTTGGTGAGAAAATATAACAAGTAATTAAGATTAATAGGGGCTTGTGATGAGCATCACACGCGGCTAGAGGATTATCGCTGCAGCATAGAGTAAGGCATAAATCAGGGTGTACAAAAATTAGATCTAGAAGCTTATTTAAGTTATTAAAAACATGGTTAATCTGGACTAATCCCATACTAAGAAGCTCATCGATGACTAAGATTTCGTGGGGAAGATGCAGATTACTGGGAACCATTGCTGAAGACTCAAGATCATGAGCCCACACGAGCGAAGATAGGTTGAAGTCGCCCAAAACACATATATATTGGCCATCTTCCAGCTCCTGGTATAGGTGGGCAATGTTGTCAACATGCGCTTTATATAAATCAAAACTGCTGCTTGGGGGTATGTATGATACTGTCAGGAAAATTGTTTCCGTAGGACCAGCGGGAGATACACAGAGTTGGTCGAGCAGAGAATCCTCGTTCTGGAGACAAATAGCAATGCAACGCAGCTCACGCCGCACAGCAATTAAAACTCCGCCACCTCTGGAGCATCGTGTTTTAACGGAATCTCGATCCTTACGGAACACATGATAAAGATTTTTATCAAAGAATTCATTATCGAAGAAATCCATGTTGAGCCAGGTTTCAACAAAAATGATGACGTCATGATCACCATGAGACGTTGCCTGGAAAAGGGATTGAGCTTTCGTACGCATACCACCGATATTTTGAAAATAAATATTGAAATTTGTATTGTTAGCGCATATCCGGTCATCCATGGTCATGCTATCAATAACTGGTCCAGCATCATGGCCCGAATCCGTAAGAGGCCTCGCTGGGATTTTACCATAATTAATAAAATTATTTGTAAGAACCTTCAGTAAAGTAGTGGTACGGATACGAATAGGCTGGTGATCGGCGCTCCAAATATTAGTTGGGGAGTCAATATTAGCATTCAAGATATAACTGCCCGCAGGTGAATCCACTCCTGGTAATAATGAGCGAGAACGTACTACATCAACGACAGTCCATTGTTGTTGTTGATGGCGAAAGCATCTCCAAAGAGCACCTTCAGAGAGAGCACTCTGAGAGTCTCGCCATCCAGCCAAATGTGTCGATAAAAGTTGTTGTAGAAAGTCGAACGTCAGAAAGGTAGAGACGGAGAGCGCATAACTATTAGGCGATGAAGAGTGAGAATCCACCCGACTTTCTAGGTACTTCCGAAGAGAGACGCAAGATGATGAGAGCGCAACTCCGAGGAGCGCGCCGATATTAGAGCCAGGCGGACGGCGAAAGTCGCGCACAGCGGACAACAAAAGCTCCAGCTGATGTTGTTGACGGTGCAACGGGAGAGAGACGCAAGATGATGAGAGCGCAACTCCGAGGAGCGCGCCGATGTTAGAACCAGGTGGACTGCGAACGCCTCGCAAAGCAAACAACAAAAGCTCCGGCTGATGTTGTTGATGAAGCATCAGGAGAGCAACGGAAAATGATGTGAGCGCAACTCCGAGGAGCGTGCCGATATTCAAGCCAGGCGGACGGCGAATGTCGCACAAAGTGGACAACAAAAGCTCCGGCTGATGTTGTCGATGGTGCGTTAGGAGAGAGTCAGAAGATGAAGAGAGCGCAGTGAGAAACGCAAGCAGCTGCCGATGTTGTTGCGAAAACGACTCCGACAAATGAGGAAAGGCTTGCAGACGATGTCCCGCCAAAGTATCGACGCCAGTGGCGTCGAACACTAGGGGTTTTTTGACGGCTGACTTGATGATGAAGTTTGTCCAGGCTCCGGCAAATTAGATAAAATTCCATCCCCTACCACAGTGGCCCGTTCTCTATGAATAAATCTTTTGACCTTAACTGAGTTCGGCCAGAAATCGTTTTTGAAGACTATATCGTAAAGCTGATCGGGGATACCAAGCTTGAAAATTTACAAGCTTTAAAGTTGTAACGTCGACATCTTTTTTTACAAGTTTTGCACAAGTGAGAGAACTAGCATCCACCTTAAGCTTGGTGGACACATATTTTAAAACAGCATTCGGCTCTGTATCAGTTGCAAACTTTCCGACATGCAAAAATTTCTTGGTCGGCAAAACATGAAGGTCTTCGGCATTGGGAGCCACTCCAACAACATGTTTATTGGGCTTGTTGTTGTTCCTTCTCCTCTTATTTCGAACTTGTATGAAATTTCCTCTCTCCATATCCAGAGCATGATTAGAAGGGTCAACGACCGCGGAAGCCGTAGCAGCAGCAGCCGCATATGACAGGGGAGCTGCAGCTACGTTGGTAGGCCTCGGTAGACGAGGTTTGGGATTTACATTCTGATTCAATGCATCATCTTTAGGGGGGAACGCCTCCAAGAATTTATTTTGAAGGCCCTGATATTAGCGCTCCAGGGCTTTCAATTTATCATCGAATTCATATATTTTAGAATGCGAATCATTCGCAACCACACAGCTATCACATTGCCATAGATATTTGGATTTAGTAAGAGTTTGAGCACATCATCCGGTAGGGCTACGCAAGAAGTATGATAGGCGCGACGGCACAAAGAAGAGCAGCGAACAGCCTCCGAAGCGCGAAGCTGGGCCAATGTAACATCGGTTTTGCACTCGGGACAGCGGGGAAGTAACATAGCGAGAATTTTAAGCACGTCTGGACGCAAAGAAAGCTAGATGACGACTGTGATTTTGCTTGTTAAAGCCGATTCTTCAGCTTCTCATAGGCTGGGCAGCCTCTGTAGTTTTCGGTATGGCTTTTTCTACAGTTTTCGAATTTTTTGTTTTATTTGCAGGGAATGGTTAAGAATCGTGGAAGCCTCTACAAGCCACGCAGACTGAGCGAAGTCCGCAATTGTTATTAGTGTGTCCATATTCCTGGCTCGGCTTTCTGGCTCCAATTCGACCGGCATTTTATTTTGGTTTATTATAATTTTTATAATATTTTTGGTGTAAAACCTTTTTTCATTCAAGGCCTCTACTACCTCAGTGGTGTATACGTCGGGGTCTATGCCCTTTAACACTACTTGCAAGTCCTTGCTGTTCTTGAGCTGATAAGTTTAGTAGGGTCTTTTAGTCTCATCCAGGTATTAGTTTTACTTTGAAGCTTTGTTTAATGAATATTCCCTTTGAGAAAGGGAGTAACACAAGATCTTTTTGGATGTTTTCGTTCCGAACATACCATTTTTTTATTTTTCATATTCATTTATTATCTACACGTATGTATATACACACTAAAGATAAGTACAAGCAACAGGAGTAGGGGGCCGTGGTTGCGCGGTATCACCGCAAGGTATTGCTTCGCGCAATGGTAGCCAACTAGGCTGTAGCTCCTCTCCTCTCGTTATCGGTGCGACGCAGCGTTCACAGTACACTCGCTGCGTAGGCTGCCGTCGTTTCCCAATTCACCTCATTCAGCAGCATGAGGGGCACAAAAGTTTCTGGCCGAACTCTTGCTCAAGTGGTCTCCATTAGTATTTGGCGGTCGTAGCCAAAGCGGCGACAGTCAAAGAAGACATGCTGAGCGTCGACAACAATCCCACTGCCGCACTTCTGGCAACCGTCATCCGTGTCCTGGCCGTTTTTCCTATTTACCCAGTGCTCTATGCTGAGGATGAGCTGGTGCGTCCAGCGTCCCTTGGCTGCGTGCCAGTTGTCGACGCTCTGCATCCTTGCACTCCTCTTCACCTCGATCTTGGTTCTGTGGTCCGCCTGTTCGCCTGCTAGAGACGCGGGTATCCTTGGCCTCCCGCACCAGTTCACATAGGGCAACTTGGCCTGCGATGACAAGCGCTGCGTCGTCCGAGATCGTCCTGAAGGCACTCGATATTCTGACGGCACACAGGCGGTACGTCGAGTTAACCCCTCGCATGTAGCTGCTCACAGCCGTGGCCTCGGCCCACACCGGAGAAGCTTAAAGCAACTGCGACTTGACAACGGTCGCGAGGAGCCTACGTCTGTTCTGCTTCGGTCACCTGGTGTTCAGCAGGAGCGATCCTGTGGTCTCACTTGCCTTTTTGTTTACGTACGCTAAGTGTTCGCGGTAGAAGAGGCAGGTGTCTGGCATGACTCCCAGGTACCTTATGGCACGCTGAGATGGTATCGTTGTACCTCCGATCTGGATTTGCGCCGACTCCACTGCTTTCCTGCTTGATATCAGCACCGCTCCTGTTTTGTGGGAGGCCAGCTCTAGGCCCGCCACTGAGAGCAACCTCCTCCACGGCAGCAACCTCCTTGGCCACCACAACCAGCGCGACATCATCTGCAAAGCCAACTATATTGGTGCTGCTCGGCAGTGGGAGCCTCAGATCGCCGTCATACATCGTGTTCCATCGAGCGTATTCGATTTCTTGGGATTTTCTTTGTCACAGCGAAGTCAGTTAAGTCCGGAACTTTTCAGCTGGCCAGTATATGGGGCTGCCAGGGGAGACATAGTCGAGTTTGTTGCTCAAGTTTAAACAGCGGCGATAATAATACAGTAGTTGGCTGATTCTAATATTATAGATGTAGCTTGCAAATAATTTGTTGCAGATCTAAGATTTTGGTTCCGCCATGGGCCTTACAATCCGGATGATCTGTGCAATACGAAGTGTATCCTCTTATTTGGAAGTTGTATTTCCCTGTAAGGTGCGGTTCTGCCAGCAGAATTGAGTTATTTAAAGTTTGTGGCGTCAAACGCCATTGGCATTCCACATGGATATTCGAAGGCAAGAAATCGATTATTTAGATTGTTGGGATGCGAGCATCATTATTAAAATGTTTCGATTTAGCATAAGCTTTTGCATTGTTGTTTCCATGATCGACATAAAATCTATCATACTTTGTTTTAAGGTTAACAGCACGGCTTCTATTTAATTTTGTATTCGTCCTATTGCTGGCTAAAAGGTTATTATTTTTCGCTCATCGCATCGAGCTCATGGGTTCAACGTCGGATTTTCGAGTTCTGTTTTAGTTTGTGTTTGGAGGGTCAAATGAAGATCTGGCTGCTTTTCAAAAGAAAATGTGAGGTGTGGTTTGAGATTGCACGTACTCATTTTGTGCATTCTGGGAGCGGGCAGATTTTATTTATTTATTTATTTATTTCGCCAACAGTTGGTACCTTAACTGGCTACTTGTCTATTACTAAACTAAATACTAAGGGACGAAAGGTAATTGTAAAGGGTTTTCTTAATTAATTCCCTAGGGGAGCATGGGTCCAGCCGCATGTGAGATGGAAGTTTGTTCCAGTAGAACAAGGCTCTACACAGAGGCTCATTAAAATCATAGTTAGCTCTATATGCCGGAATAAAAAAAGGTTCAAATGACCTTAGAGACCTACCAGGTACGGAAAAGCCTATGCTACTCAGCAATGCAGGGCAGTCTATTTTGGAGGACAGCAGGTCACAAATAAAAACTAGTGCGCTAGTTGTTCTACGATCTTGTAGGGAAGAAAGGTGCACAAGACGACATTTCGCAGAGTAAGAGGGAACCGGGTCATTAAAGTTTACAGAAAGAAGGGCAAAAGATAGGAATTTTTTTTGAACACGCTCAATACGATTGATGTGTGTAGTTCCAGTCGGACTCCAGACAAACGAAGCATATTCCAATCTGGACCTAATGAACGAAGAAAATAGGCTTAGTTTCGTGTACGGATCTTTAAATTGCGTGGAATTTCGTTTTACAAAACCATACATAGCGTATGCCTTTGGAATTATGTAATTTATGTGATCCATGAAAGTAAATTTGGTATCAAACATAACTCCTAGGTCCAGTGATTCATTTCTTAAGGAAAGAACATGGGAACTAATGGAATAAGAGCTAAGGACATTAAATAATCGTTTGCTGTACCTAACGTAGAAACATTTTGACACGTTCAGAGGCAACTTATTACGAGAACACCAATTTCCCACTTTTACTAGGTCATTTTGAAGAAGTTCACTATCGGAGATTGAATTCACAGACCTAAATATTTTAAGATCGTCCGCAAACAACAGGAATTCAGAATTTGTTATGCAATAGCTTAAATCATTAATGAAGATGATGAATAGAAACGGGCCCAATGCACTTCCCTGAGGAAGGCCAGAAGTAGCAACATACGGGTTTGAGAAAACACCATTGCACTCTACTCTATAAATCCGCCCATCTAAATAAGATTTAAACCAATTTAATATTGATGAATGAAATCCCAATTTCTGCAATTTTGCCAATAAAGCATTATGGGAGACATTGTCAAATGCTTTGGCGAAGTCGGTGTAGACTACATCAACTTTATGATGACTGATAAACGAGTGGATGCAAAAAAGATTAAACGTAGCTAAGTTAGTGGTAGTTGACCTTCCAGGCATAAAACCATGTTGGTTAGGACTGATGATCCGACCAGCACGAAAAGTTAGCTGCTTAGCTACAATTCGTTCAAACATTTTTGAGACATTACTTAGCTTTGCAATTGGCCTATAATTTGAAACAATATTTTTGTAACCAGACTTGAATATAGGAGAAACTGTGGCAAGTTTCCATCTATTCGCAAATACCCCAGTGGAAAGAGACTTGTTGAAGATCATTTTTAGGGGCTCCCAAAGAACACCTATACAGTTTTTCAAAATAAATGGAGAAAGGCCATCGCAGTCTAATTTTCCTGAGTCGTTAAAACTCTCAGCCGCCATATGACAGTCCAAATCAGTAACATCTAAGCACCCAATATTTAGCATCGTGGCAATGGCACCGAGTGAATCATCGTCATTTCACAGCGAGCTCGGTTCAAAGTTAGATGCAAAGTTCTTAGCAAATAGATTAGCGACCCCAATATCAGAAGAAGCTGAAAGACTTTCATATGACATATGGGAAGGAAAGTAGGAGGTTGTACGTTTAGAATTGACAAAGTGCCTGAATGACTTAGGGTTGGTAATTAGTTTACACTCTATATCAGCAATATATTGGCTGTATAAGAATTTATTGTGGAACTCAAACTCACGCTTATGTTGTTTGTACCGATCAAAGTCGGCAGCTTCACCGCTTTCTATGTAGCGCTTATAGAATTTATTTCGGAGATTTTTGTATTTTTTTAGTCCTTGTGTGTACCATGGTAGTCTATAAGAACTTTGAACTCTTGTTTTAGCATATCTGGCTATAATAGTAGAGAGAAAAGATATAAAAACTTCATAGGCTGTATTCACATCCGCATGCGAGAGGACTTCCGCCCATCTGATATTAGAAATATCACTACGGATAGAATCTAAACTGCTAGAATTAATATAGGTAAGAGGCAAGCGAGAATTATTTGGTGAGAAAATATAACAAGTAATTAAGATTAATAGGGGCTTGTGATGAGCATCACACGCGGCTAGAGGATTATCGCTGCAGCATAGAGTAAGGCATAAATCAGGATGTACAAAAATGAGATCTAGAAGCTTATTTAAGTTATTAAAAACATGGTTAATCTGGACTAATCCCATACTAAGAAGCTCATCGATGACTAAGATTTCGTGGGGAAGATGCAGATTACTGGGAACCATTGCTGAAGACTCAAGATCATGAGCCCACACGAGCGAAGATAGGTTGAAGTCGCCCAAAACACATATATATTGGCCATCTTCCAGCTCCTGGTATAGGTGGGCAATGTTGTCAACATGCGCTTTATATAAATCAAAACTGCTGCTTGGGGGTATGTATGATACTGTCAGGAAAATTGTTTCCGTAGGACCAGCGGGAGATACACAGAGTTGGTCGAGCAGAGAATCCTCGTTCTGGAGACAAATAGCAATGCAACGCAGCTCACGCCGCACAGCAATTAAAACTCCGCCACCTCTGGAGCATCGTGTTTTAACGGAATCTCGATCCTTACGGAACACATGATAAAGATTTTTATCAAAGAATTCATTATCGAAGAAATCCATGTTGAGCCAGGTTTCAACAAAAATGATGACGTCATGATCACCATGAGACGTTGCCTGGAAAAGGGATTGAGCTTTCGTACGCATACCACCGATATTTTGAAAATAAATATTGAAATTTGTATTGTTAGCGCATATCCGGTCATCCATGGTCATGCTATCAATAACTGGTCCAGCATCATGGCCCGAATCCGTAAGAGGCCTCGCTGGGATTTTACCATAATTAATAAAATTATTTGTAAGAACCTTCAGTAAAGTAGTGGTACGGATACGAATAGGCTGGTGATCGGCGCTCCAAATATTAGTTGGGGAGTCAATATTAGCATTCAAGATATAACTGCCCGCAGGTGAATCCACTCCTGGTAATAATGAGCGAGAACGTACTACATCAACGACAGTCCATTGTTGTTGTTGATGGCGAAAGCATCTCCAAAGAGCACCTTCAGAGAGAGCACTCTGAGAGGCTCGCCATCCAGCCAAATGTGTCGATAAAAGTTGTTGTAGAAAGTCGAACGTCAGAAAGGTAGAGACGGAGAGCGCATAACTATTAGGCGATGAAGAGTGAGAATCCACCAGACTTTCTAGGTACTTCCGAAGAGAGACGCAAGATGATGAGAGCGCAACTCCGAGGAGCGCGCCGATATTAGAGCCAGGCGGACGGCGAAAGTCGCGCACAGCGGACAACAAAAGCTCCAGCTGATGTTGTTGACGGTGCAACGGGAGAGAGACGCAAGATGATGAGAGCGCAACTCCGAGGAGCGCGCCGATGTTAGAACCAGGTGGACTGCGAACGCCTCGCAAAGCAAACAACAAAAGCTCCGGCTGATGTTGTTGATGAAGCATCAGGAGAGCAACGGAAAATGATGTGAGCGCAACTCCGAGGAGCGTGCCGATATTCAAGCCAGGCGGACGGCGAATGTCGCACAAAGTGGACAACAAAAGCTCCGGCTGATGTTGTCGATGGTGCGTTAGGAGAGAGTCAGAAGATGAAGAGAGCGCAGTGAGAAACGCAAGCAGCTGCCGATGTTGTTGCGAAAACGACTCCGACAAATGAGGAAAGGCTTGCAGACGATGTCCCGCCAAAGTATCGACGCCAGTGGCGTCGAACACTAGGGGTTTTTTGACGGCTGACTTGATGATGAAGTTTGTCCAGGCTCCGGCAAATTAGATAAAATTCCATCCCCTACCACAGTGGCCCGTTCTCTATGAATAAATCTTTTGACCTTAACTGAGTTCGGCCAGAAATCGTTTTTGAAGACTATATCGTAAAGCTGATCGGGGATACCAAGCTTGAAAATTTACAAGCTTTAAAGTTGTAACGTCGACATCTTTTTTTACAAGTTTTGCACAAGTGAGAGAACTAGCATCCACCTTAAGCTTGGTGGACACATATTTTAAAACAGCATTCGGCTCTGTATCAGTTGCAAACTTTCCGACATGCAAAAATTTCTTGGTCGGCAAAACATGAAGGTCTTCGGCATTGGGAGCCACTCCAACAACATGTTTATTGGGCTTGTTGTTGTTCCTTCTCCTCTTATTTCGAACTTGTATGAAATTTCCTCTCTCCATATCCAGAGCATGATTAGAAGGGTCAACGACCGCGGAAGCCGTAGCAGCAGCAGCCGCATATGACAGGGGAGCTGCAGCTACGTTGGTAGGCCTCGGTAGACGAGGTTTGGGATTTACATTCTGATTCAATGCATCATCTTTAGGGGGGAACGCCTCCAAGAATTTATTTTGAAGGCCCTGATATTAGCGCTCCAGGGCTTTCAATTTATCATCGAATTCATATATTTTAGAATGCGAATCATTCGCAACCACACAGCTATCACATTGCCATAGTATATTTGGATTTAGTAAGAGTTTGAGCACATCATCCGGTAGGGCTACGCAAGAAGTATGATAGGCGCGACGGCACAAAGAAGAGCAGCGAACAGCCTCCGAAGCGCGAAGCTGGGCCAATGTAACATCGGTTTTGCACTCGGGACAGCGGGGAAGTAACATAGCGAGAATTTTAAGCACGTCTGGACGCAAAGAAAGCTAGATGACGACTGTGATTTTGCTTGTTAAAGCCGATTCTTCAGCTTCTCATAGGCTGGGCAGCCTCTGTAGTTTTCGGTATGGCTTTTTCTACAGTTTTCGAATTTTTTGTTTTATTTGCAGGGAATGGTTAAGAATCGTGGAAGCCTCTACAAGCCACGCAGACTGAGCGAAGTCCGCAATTGTTATTAGTGTGTCCATATTCCTGGCTCGGCTTTCTGGCTCCAATTCGACCGGCATTTTATTTTGGTTTATTATAATTTTTATAATATTTTTGGTGTAAAACCTTTTTTCATTCAAGGCCTCTACTACCTCAGTGGTGTATACGTCGGGGTCTATGCCCTTTAACACTACTTGCAAGTCCTTGCTGTTCTTGAGCTGATAAGTTTAGTAGGGTCTTTTAGTCTCATCCAGGTATTAGTTTTACTTTGAAGCTTTGTTTAATGAATATTCCCTTTGAGAAAGGGAGTAACACAAGATCTTTTTGGATGTTTTCGTTCCGAACATACCATTTTTTTATTTTTCATATTCATTTATTATCTACACGTATGTATATACACACTAAAGATAAGTACAAGCAACAGGAGTAGGGGGCCGTGGTTGCGCGGTATCACCGCAAGGTATTGCTTCGCGCAATGGTAGCCAACTAGGCTGTAGCTCCTCTCCTCTCGTTATCGGTGCGACGCAGCGTTCACAGTACACTCGCTGCGTAGGCTGCCGTCGTTTCCCAATTCACCTCATTCAGCAGCATGAGGGGCACAAAAGTTTCTGGCCGAACTCTTGCTCAAGTGGTCTCCATTAGTATTTGGCGGTCGTAGCCAAAGCGGCGACAGTCAAAGAAGACATGCTGAGCGTCGTCAACAATCCCACTGCCGCACTTCTGGCAACCGTCATCCGTGTCCTGGCCGTTTTTCCTATTTACCCAGTGCTCTATGCTGAGGATGAGCTGGTGCGTCCAGCGTCCCTTGGCTGCGTGCCAGTTGTCGACGCTCTGCATCCTTGCACTCCTCTTCACCTCGATCTTGGTTCTGTGGTCCGCCTGTTCGCCTGCTAGAGACGCGGGTATCCTTGGCCTCCCGCACCAGTTCACATAGGGGAACTTGGCCTGCGATGACAAGCGCTGCGTCGTCCGAGATCGTCCTGAAGGCACTCGATATTCTGACGGCACACAGGCGGTACGTCGAGTTAACCCCTCGCATGTAGCTGCTCACAGCCGTGGCCTCGGCCCACACCGGAGAAGCTTAAAGCAACTGCGACTTGACAACGGTCGCGAGGAGCCTACGTCTGTTCTGCTTCGGTCACCTGGTGTTCAGCAGGAGCGATCCTGTGGTCTCACTTGCCTTTTTGTTTACGTACGCTAAGTGTTCGCGGTAGAAGAGGCAGGTGTCTGGCATGACTCCCAGGTACCTTATGGCACGCTGAGATGGTATCGTTGTACCTCCGATCTGGATTTGCGCCGACTCCACTGCTTTCCTGCTTGATATCAGCACCGCTCCTGTTTTGTGGGAGGCCAGCTCTAGGCCCGCCACTGAGAGCAACCCCCTCCACGGCAGCAACCTCCTTGGCCACCACAACCAGCGCGACATCATCTGCAAAGCCAACTATATTGGTGCTGCTCGGCAGTGGGAGCCTCAGATCGCCGTCATACATCGTGTTCCAAAGCAGAGGGTGCAGTACCGAGCCCTGAGGAACACCGGCTGTCACTTCGTAAGTCCTGGGACCCACAGAGGCTTCTAGGACCAGCTCCCTTTTGCAGAAGTAGCTGTACACTACATTCAACAGGTATTCCGGGATATTGAAGAGCCGTAATGCTTCCAGTGTCCTCCCCCAATCGGCTGAGTTGAATGCGTTCCGTATGTGCAGCGTGACCACTAGACAATACATCTTCGTCCCACCCTTCCATCTAGTACCAGCGATGGCTTTAGCAGCAATATTGGTGACCCTCTCTATCGCGTCCAGTGTCGATTTCCCTTTCCGGAAACCGTATTGGTTGGAAGAGACTCCACCGGCATCCTCCATAGCAGCGTTAGGCATTGTTGCAATGAACCTTTTGAAGACCTTGCCTATAGTGTCCAGCAGCAGATGGGTCTATAAGAAGAGGCTCCACCCTATGGTTTCCCTGGCTTTGGCAGGAGCAGAAGTTTTTTGGCCCTTCCACCTGTCGGGGAAGGTCCCTTTCAGCAGGCACGTGTTGTAGAGCGATGCTACCGCACCCGGATGGAGGGATAGCAGGGTCTTCACTGCTCTGTTCGGGACCAGATCCGGCCCAGGTGCCTTCCTGTTCTTCAAGATTCTTGCCACAGATAATATTTCCGTCTCCGTGACCGGCATCCAATGTGTCGCGTCCATCGGGGGATGCAATGGGGGCGACCTTCTGGAAACAGCACTTGGACAATATCTTCCAGGACCGGGTCAGTAGGCGACCTATCGCCGGCACTTACACGCTTGACCACCGTCTTATAGGATCTTCCCCATGGGTCGTTTTCCAGCTCGTCGCAGACCTTGAGGTAGCTTTCCCTCTTGCCGAATCGCTAGTTTGAGTGCCTTCCGTGTACTCCTAAAGCTCGAGTTGCAGGCTGGGAGGCTTACGGTACCTCTCGCCCTTTGGAATAACGTCCTGGCTCGAAGGCAGGTCCTGCGCAAGCTAGCGATTTCCTCACTCCACCAGTACATTGGCGCGTGGTGCTTCCGATCGGTCTTACGCTGCTGCATGCTTTGGTCACAGGCTTCCTCCAGTCTAGCTGCCAACTTGTGCGCTGCTTCGTCTGCCAGTCCAACTCCAAGACAGCCAATCCTTCCAGTGCACTGGCAAAGGTCTGTGGCCTAAAGGTGTCTTGGCGGTAAGCTTTTCTTGGCCCGGTCGTCGGCTGGCTGGCCTCATGGTCGCTGGCCGTGAACACCTCGCCTATCCTCCAGCGTGTGCTACGGGAAAAGGAGCTGCTCGCGAAAGATAGGTCGATGATTGAACAGGCCCCAGCTCTGTTGAAGGTGTGCTGGGAGCGCTCGTTCAACAGGACGATGTCTAGCGACGCAATAGCTTCAAGGATGGTGCGCCTCCTGGCGTTGGTATAGAGGGAGCCCACTTCCTAGGCCCAGGCGTTAAAGTCGCCTCCGATCACCACGTTGCTCCGTCCTCTCAGGTCGCTGCTTAGCTCGTCCAGGATCCTGCTAAAGGACGTCAGTGATAGACTGGGGGCCAGGTAGCAACTGTAGAGCCATGTGCCGCCTACGTTTGCTCGGACGAACCCCTCTACTGCCCTCATGTTCCGCATGGGTCCACTCCGCAGAGCCACAGTGCCACCCCGCGTGTGCGATCCGTGACCCAATCGTTACTGCTTACTGTCAGAAAGACAGACAGACTGGCAGACAAACAGACGACAGGCAGACAGACAGACAGACAGACAGACAGACAGACAGACAGACAGACAGACAGACAGACAGACAGACAGACAGACAGACAAACAGACAGACAGGCAGACAGACAGACTGGCAGACAAACAGAGGACAGGCAGACAGACAGACAGACAGACAGACAGACAGACAGACAGACATATAGACAGACAGAAAGACAGACAGACAAACAGACAGACAGACAGACAGACAGACAGACAGACAGACAGACAGACAGACAGACAGACAGACAGACAGACAGACAGACAGACAGACAGACAGACAGACAGACAGACAGACAGACAGACAGACAGACAGACAGACAGGCAGACAGGCAGACAGGCAGACAGGCAGACAGGCAGACGGGCAGACAGACAGACAGACAGACAGACAGACAGGCAGACAGGCATACAGGCAGAAAGGCGACAGACAGACAGACAGACAGAAAGGCAGACAGGCAGACAGGCGAAAGACAGACAGACAGACAGAAAGGCAGACAGGCAGACAGGCAGACAGGCAGACAGGCAGGCAGACAGACAGACAGGCAGACAGGCAAACAGACTGACAGACTGACAGACTGACAGACTGACAGACTGACAGACTGACAGACTGACAGACTGACAGACTGACAGACTGACAGACTGACAGACTGACAGACTGACAGACTGACAGACTGACAGACTGACAGACTGACAGACTGACAGACTGACAGACTGACAGACTGACAGACTGACAGACTGACAGACTGACAGACTGACAGACTGACAGACTGACAGACTGACAGACTGACAGACTGACAGACTGACAGACTGACAGACTGACAGACTGACAGACTGACAGACTGACAGACTGACAGACTGACAGACTGACAGACTGACAGACTGACAGACTGACAGACTGACAGACTGACAGACTGACAGACTGACAGACTGACAGACTGACAGACTGACAGACTGACAGACTGACAGACTGACAGACTGACAGACTGACAGACTGACAGACTGACAGACTGACAGACTGACAGACTGACAGACTGACAGACTGACAGACTGACAGACTGACAGACTGACAGACTGACAGACTGACAGACTGACAGACTGACAGACTGACAGACTGACAGACTGACAGACTGACAGACTGACAGACTGACAGACTGACAGACTGACAGACTGACAGACTGACAGACTGACAGACTGACAGACTGACAGACTGACAGACTGACAGACTGACAGACTGAAAGACTGACAGACTGACAGACTGACAGACTGACAGACTGACAGACTGACAGACTGACAGACTGACAGACTGACAGACTGACAGACTGATAGACTGACAGACTGACAGACTGACAGACTGACAGACTGACAGACTGACAGACTGACAGACTGACAGACTGACAGACTGACAGACTGACAGACTGACAGACTGACAGACTGACAGACTGACAGACTGACAGACTGACAGACTGACAGACTGACAGACTGACAGACTGACAGACTGACAGACTGACAGACTGACAGACTGACAGACTGACAGACTGACAGACTGACAGACTGACAGACTGACAGACTGACAGACTGACAGACTGACAGACTGACAGACTGACAGACTGACAGACTGACAGACTGACAGACTGACAGACTGACAGACTGACAGACTGACAGACTGACAGACTGACAGACTGACAGACTGACAGACTGACAGACTGACAGACTGACAGACTGACAGACTGACAGACTGACAGACTGACAGACTGACAGACTGACAGACTGACAGACTGACAGACTGACAGACTGACAGACTGACAGACTGACAGACTGACAGACTGACAGACTGACAGACTGACAGACTGACAGACTGACAGACTGACAGACTGACAGACTGACAGACTGACAGACTGACAGACTGACAGACTGACAGACTGACAGACTGACAGACTGACAGACTGACAGACTGACAGACTGACAGACTGACAGACTGACAGACTGACAGACTGACAGACTGACAGACTGACAGACTGACAGACTGACAGACTGACAGACTGACAGACTGACAGACTGACAGACTGACAGACTGACAGACTGACAGACTGACAGACTGACAGACTGACAGACTGACAGACTGACAGACTGACAGACTGACAGACTGACAGACTGACAGACTGACAGACTGACAGACTGACAGACTGACAGACTGACAGACTGACAGACTGACAGACTGACAGACTGACAGACTGACAGACTGACAGACTGACAGACTGACAGACTGACAGACTGACAGACTGACAGACTGACAGACTGACAGACTGACAGACTGACAGACTGACAGACTGACAGACTGACAGACTGACAGACTGACAGACTGACAGACTGACAGACTGACAGACTGACAGACTGACAGACTGACAGACTGACAGACTGACAGACTGACAGACTGACAGACTGACAGACTGACAGACTGACAGACTGACAGACTGACAGACTGACAGACTGACAGACTGACAGACTGACAGACTGACAGACTGACAGACTGACAGACTGACAGACTGACAGACTGACAGACTGACAGACTGACAGACTGACAGACTGACAGACTGACAGACTGACAGACTGACAGACTGACAGACTGACAGACTGACAGACTGACAGACTGACAGACTGACAGACTGACAGACTGACAGACTGACAGACTGACAGACTGACAGACTGACAGACTGACAGACTGACAGACTGACAGACTGACAGACTGACAGACTGACAGACTGACAGACTGACAGACTGACAGACTGACAGACTGACAGACTGACAGACTGACAGACTGACAGACTGACAGACTGACAGACTGACAGACTGACAGACTGACAGACTGACAGACTGACAGACTGACAGACTGACAGACTGACAGACTGACAGACTGACAGACTGACAGACTGACAGACTGACAGACTGACAGACTGACAGACTGACAGACTGACAGACTGACAGACTGACAGACTGACAGACTGACAGACTGACAGACTGACAGACTGACAGACTGACAGACTGACAGACTGACAGACTGACAGACTGACAGACTGACAGACTGACAGACTGACAGACTGACAGACTGACAGACTGACAGACTGACAGACTGACAGACTGACAGACTGACAGACTGACAGACTGACAGACTGACAGACTGACAGACTGACAGACTGACAGACTGACAGACTGACAGACTGACAGACTGACAGACTGACAGACTGACAGACTGACAGACTGACAGACTGACAGACTGACAGACTGACAGACTGACAGACTGACAGACTGACAGACTGACAGACTGACAGACTGACAGACTGACAGACTGACAGACTGACAGACTGACAGACTGACAGACTGACAGACTGACAGACTGACAGACTGACAGACTGACAGACTGACAGACTGACAGACTGACAGACTGACAGACTGACAGACTGACAGACTGACAGACTGACAGACTGACAGACTGACAGACTGACAGACTGACAGACTGACAGACTGACAGACTGACAGACTGACAGACTGACAGACTGACAGACTGACAGACTGACAGACTGACAGACTGACAGACTGACAGACTGACAGACTGACAGACTGACAGACTGACAGACTGACAGACTGACAGACTGACAGACTGACAGACTGACAGACTGACAGACTGACAGACTGACAGACTGACAGACTGACAGACTGACAGACTGACAGACTGACAGACTGACAGACTGACAGACTGACAGACTGACAGACTGACAGACTGACAGACTGACAGACTGACAGACTGACAGACTGACAGACTGACAGACTGACAGACTGACAGACTGACAGACTGACAGACTGACAGACTGACAGACTGACAGACTGACAGACTGACAGACTGACAGACTGACAGACTGACAGACTGACAGACTGACAGACTGACAGACTGACAGACTGACAGACTGACAGACTGACAGACTGACAGACTGACAGACTGACAGACTGACAGACTGACAGACTGACAGACTGACAGACTGACAGACTGACAGACTGACAGACTGACAGACTGACAGACTGACAGACTGACAGACTGACAGACTGACAGACTGACAGACTGACAGACTGACAGACTGACAGACTGACAGACTGACAGACTGACAGACTGACAGACTGACAGACTGACAGACTGACAGACTGACAGACTGACAGACTGACAGACTGACAGACTGACAGACTGACAGACTGACAGACTGACAGACTGACAGACTGACAGACTGACAGACTGACAGACTGACAGACTGACAGACTGACAGACTGACAGACTGACAGACTGACAGACTGACAGACTGACAGACTGACAGACTGACAGACTGACAGACTGACAGACTGACAGACTGACAGACTGACAGACTGACAGACTGACAGACTGACAGACTGACAGACTGACAGACTGACAGACTGACAGACTGACAGACTGACAGACTGACAGACTGACAGACTGACAGACTGACAGACTGACAGACTGACAGACTGACAGACTGACAGACTGACAGACTGACAGACTGACAGACTGACAGACTGACAGACTGACAGACTGACAGACTGACAGACTGACAGACTGACAGACTGACAGACTGACAGACTGACAGACTGACAGACTGACAGACTGACAGACTGACAGACTGACAGACTGACAGACTGACAGACTGACAGACTGACAGACTGACAGACTGACAGACTGACAGACTGACAGACTGACAGACTGACAGACTGACAGACTGACAGACTGACAGACTGACAGACTGACAGACTGACAGACTGACAGACTGACAGACTGACAGACTGACAGACTGACAGACTGACAGACTGACAGACTGACAGACTGACAGACTGACAGACTGACAGACTGACAGACTGACAGACTGACAGACTGACAGACTGACAGACTGACAGACTGACAGACTGACAGACTGACAGACTGACAGACTGACAGACTGACAGACTGACAGACTGACAGACTGACAGACTGACAGACTGACAGACTGACAGACTGACAGACTGACAGACTGACAGACTGACAGACTGACAGACTGACAGACTGACAGACTGACAGACTGACAGACTGACAGACTGACAGACTGACAGACTGACAGACTGACAGACTGACAGACTGACAGACTGACAGACTGACAGACTGACAGACTGACAGACTGACAGACTGACAGACTGACAGACTGACAGACTGACAGACTGACAGACTGACAGACTGACAGACTGACAGACTGACAGACTGACAGACTGACAGACTGACAGACTGACAGACTGACAGACTGACAGACTGACAGACTGACAGACTGACAGACTGACAGACTGACAGACTGACAGACTGACAGACTGACAGACTGACAGACTGACAGACTGACAGACTGACAGACTGACAGACTGACAGACTGACAGACTGACAGACTGACAGACTGACAGACTGACAGACTGACAGACTGACAGACTGACAGACTGACAGACTGACAGACTGACAGACTGACAGACTGACAGACTGACAGACTGACAGACTGACAGACTGACAGACTGACAGACTGACAGACTGACAGACTGACAGACTGACAGACTGACAGACTGACAGACTGACAGACTGACAGACTGACAGACTGACAGACTGACAGACTGACAGACTGACAGACTGACAGACTGACAGACTGACAGACTGACAGACTGACAGACTGACAGACTGACAGACTGACAGACTGACAGACTGACAGACTGACAGACTGACAGACTGACAGACTGACAGACTGACAGACTGACAGACTGACAGACTGACAGACTGACAGACTGACAGACTGACAGACTGACAGACTGACAGACTGACAGACTGACAGACTGACAGACTGACAGACTGACAGACTGACAGACTGACAGACTGACAGACTGACAGACTGACAGACTGACAGACTGACAGACTGACAGACTGACAGACTGACAGACTGACAGACTGACAGACTGACAGACTGACAGACTGACAGACTGACAGACTGACAGACTGACAGACTGACAGACTGACAGACTGACAGACTGACAGACTGACAGACTGACAGACTGACAGACTGACAGACTGACAGACTGACAGACTGACAGACTGACAGACTGACAGACTGACAGACTGACAGACTGACAGACTGACAGACTGACAGACTGACAGACTGACAGACTGACAGACTGACAGACTGACAGAATGACAGACTGACAGACTGACAGACTGACAGACTGACAGACTGACAGACTGACAGACTGACAGACTGACAGACTGACAGACTGACAGACTGACAGACTGACAGACTGACAGACTGACAGACTGACAGACTGACAGACTGACAGACTGACAGACTGACAGACTGACAGACTGACAGACTGACAGACTGACAGACTGACAGACTGACAGACTGACAGACTGACAGACTGACAGACTGACAGACTGACAGACTGACAGACTGACAGACTGACAGACTGACAGACTGACAGACTGACAGACTGACAGACTGACAGACTGACAGACTGACAGACTGACAGACTGACAGACTGACAGACTGACAGACTGACAGACTGACAGACTGACAGACTGACAGACTGACAGACTGACAGACTGACAGACTGACAGACTGACAGACTGACAGACTGACAGACTGACAGACTGACAGACTGACAGACTGACAGACTGACAGACTGACAGACTGACAGACTGACAGACTGACAGACTGACAGACTGACAGACTGACAGACTGACAGACTGACAGACTGACAGACTGACAGACTGACAGACTGACAGACTGACAGACTGACAGACTGACAGACTGACAGACTGACAGACTGACAGACTGACAGACTGACAGACTGACAGACTGACAGACTGACAGACTGACAGACTGACAGACTGACAGACTGACAGACTGACAGACTGACAGACTGACAGACTGACAGACTGACAGACTGACAGACTGACAGACTGACAGACTGACAGACTGACAGACTGACAGACTGACAGACTGACAGACTGACAGACTGACAGACTGACAGACTGACAGACTGACAGACTGACAGACTGACAGACTGACAGACTGACAGACTGACAGACTGACAGACTGACAGACTGACAGACTGACAGACTGACAGACTGACAGACTGACAGACTGACAGACTGACAGACTGACAGACTGACAGACTGACAGACTGACAGACTGACAGACTGACAGACTGACAGACTGACAGACTGACAGACTGACAGACTGACAGACTGACAGACTGACAGACTGACAGACTGACAGACTGACAGACTGACAGACTGACAGACTGACAGACTGACAGACTGACAGACTGACAGACTGACAGACTGACAGACTGACAGACTGACAGACTGACAGACTGACAGACTGACAGACTGACAGACTGACAGACTGACAGACTGACAGACTGACAGACTGACAGACTGACAGACTGACAGACTGACAGACTGACAGACTGACAGACTGACAGACTGACAGACTGACAGACTGACAGACTGACAGACTGACAGACTGACAGACTGACAGACTGACAGACTGACAGACTGACAGACTGACAGACTGACAGACTGACAGACTGACAGACTGACAGACTGACAGACTGACAGACTGACAGACTGACAGACTGACAGACTGACAGACTGACAGACTGACAGACTGACAGACTGACAGACTGACAGACTGACAGACTGACAGACTGACAGACTGACAGACTGACAGACTGACAGACTGACAGACTGACAGACTGACAGACTGACAGACTGACAGACTGACAGACTGACAGACTGACAGACTGACAGACTGACAGACTGACAGACTGACAGACTGACAGACTGACAGACTGACAGACTGACAGACTGACAGACTGACAGACTGACAGACTGACAGACTGACAGACTGACAGACTGACAGACTGACAGACTGACAGACTGACAGACTGACAGACTGACAGACTGACAGACTGACAGACTGACAGACTGACAGACTGACAGACTGACAGACTGACAGACTGACAGACTGACAGACTGACAGACTGACAGACTGACAGACTGACAGACTGACAGACTGACAGACTGACAGACTGACAGACTGACAGACTGACAGACTGACAGACTGACAGACTGACAGACTGACAGACTGACAGACTGACAGACTGACAGACTGACAC
>NW_023665677.1:0-3929 GCF_014743375.2 Drosophila subpulchrella
CGGCTAATGGTCCTCGTTTCTCTCGCGAAGCTCCAACATAAAGTTTTTAATATGCATGAGCACGTGACATTGATTTTTCTCTCCATGGTTTTTTTCCCTACTCCTTTTGTGCCACGGTCTTTTTCAATTTTCCCGCTTTTAGACAGCTGACAGGACATTTTCCTGGCTCTTTAGATATTTTACCATATTTAGCTGAAATCTCTGCACTTTGTTTCTAGTACCGTGTTAACATTCTGGACGACTGGAATGCCCTGTGCCTGCGCAAACACACTTCCCAGCAGCGAAACCTTCTCCCTGGCCACCACTTTGGGTCATCCGATGACAATTAGAGCCTGGTCCTTGGCTGGTCTGCCGGCAGATAATTTTTCGGTGGAGAATGGCATCATAGTGACCAACTCCAGTCGTTACTCGCTGCTCATCGATCCACAGGGTAAGTTATTAAATCACACTATGCATGTATACATATATCATATGATATGATATGATTTGGTGTATGTTATCATGTCATATGTTATCATATATCATATCATATCATATCATATCATATCATACATATCATATCATATCATATCATATCATATCATATCATATCATATCATATCATATCACATTATGTGTCATATATTATCATTAAGATCGTAATCCCTTGCAGTGCAAGCCAACAAATGGATCAAGAATATGGAGAAGAACAACGGCCTGAAGGTGATCAAGCAGAGCGATGCCAACTACATGCAGGTTTTGGAGTTGGCCATAACCTTTGGTCAACCCGTGCTTATAGAGAATGTGGGTGAGTTCCGGTGGGGACATCTGCGATGCATGAACTTTATTCTTTTTCCCCACTCCCAAGGTGAAAAGCTCGACTCGAATCTGACGCCCATTCTGGAGAAGAACATCATCAAACACAAGGGCGGTGTGTTTATCAAGAGCGGCGACCAAATGATAGAATACAATCCCAACTTTCGTCTTTACATAACGACCTGTCTCCGCAATCCGCGTTATCCGCCGGAAGTGATGGTTATGGTAAGTTGTCCAAAAAAAAAAAGTGTATAATAAAGGGAGAGCTCCAGTCTGGAGTCTTCAGTCTGCGGCAATGATGACGTTAGTTGTGTAATAAAACGACCAACTTAAATTGATATTTGGAGGATGCGATGCAGCGCAGCAGGCGCTGGGAATATGCAAATTTTCGTTGGCATTGACGATGATGTGGATGTGGCTGTGGATGGGGCTGTGGAATGGTGATGTACGTGCGAGGTGGCTGCATAACTAGCAGCCAAAGCCCCGACATCGAGGACATCTATCCCAATGCTCGCCTGCTCATCCTGCTCCTCCTCGACGTGTTTATAAAATTTTTCCAGCTTTTCGCTCCTGCTGCCGTTTGCCATCGCTTTTTATGCTGCAACTGTTGTCAGCAGTTTTCCCTTTAACCATCTCTATTTTAGCCAGCCCAACTCCCACACAATTTTTCTCTTTTTGTGGCACATTGTGTGTTTATTTTGAGTTTTCCTTCCATTTACGTGCCACTCTCGGTGGTGGAACCACTCTGCCACCCATGCCACCACCACTGATCCTGTCCTGCCTTCTCCATTTTTCTCCTCTGTTTAGGTAACAGTATTAAATTTCATGATAACGGAGCAGGGATTACGCGAACAATTGCTGGCGATTGTGGTGGCTCACGAGCGTCCCGATTTGCAAGAGAAGAAGGAACAATTGATTATTGAGTCCGCAAGGAATCGTGATGCATTGTACACCATCGAATCGAAGATATTAGAGGTAAGGCTCTTTGGCTGCTCCTGGTCGTCCTGATATTCCTGCTAGTCCTGCTAGTCCTGCTGATTCTGCTCCTTCTGCTGCTGTTGGCATAATAAATGTTTTTATTCCCTCGCATGCTCTTTGAGCACTCCGGCAGTTGCCATTCCAATCCGTTGGCCATGCTCCGCAGATTCAATTAGAGCCCGGCCAGCAATTTAAATTGCTGGCCGGGCTCTAATTGAATCTGCGGAGCATGGCCAACGGATTGGAATGGCAACTGCCGGAGTGCTCAAAGAGCATGCGAGGGAATAAAAACATTTATTATGCCAACAGCAGCAGAAGGAGCAGAATCAGCAGGACTAGCAGGACTAGCAGGAATATCAGGACGACCAGGAGCAGCCAAAGAGCCTTACCTCTAATATCTTCGATTCGATGGTGTACAATGCATCACGATTCCTTGCGGACTCAATAATCAATTGTTCCTTCTTCTCTTTGCAAATCGGGACGCTCGTGAGCCACCACAATCGCCAGCAATTGTTCGCGTAATCCCTGCTCCGTTATCATGAAATTTAATACTGTTACCTAAACAGAGGAGAAAAAATGGAGAAGGCAGGACAGGATCAGTGGTGGTGGCATGGGTGGCAGAGTGGTTCCACCACCGAGAGTGGCACGTAAATGGAAGGAAAACTCAAAATAAACACACAATGTGCCACAAAAAGAGAAAATTTGTGTGGGAGTTGGGCTGGCTAAAATAGAGATGGTTAAAGGGAAAACTGCTGACAACAGTTGCAGCATAAAAAGCGATGGCAAACGGCAGCAGGAGCGAAAAGCTGGAAAAATTTTATAAACACGTCGAGGAGGAGCAGGATGAGCAGGCGAGCATTGGGATAGATGTCCTCGATGTCGGGGCTTTGGCTGCTAGTTATGCAGCCACCTCGCACGTACATCACCATTCCACAGCCCCATCCACAGCCACATCCACATCATCGTCAATGCCAACGAAAATTTGCATATTCCCAGCGCCTGCTGCGCTGCATCGCATCCTCCAAATATCAATTTAAGTTGGTCGTTTTATTACACAACTAACGTCATCATTGCCGCAGACTGAAGACTCCAGACTGGAGCTCTCCCTTTATTATACACTTTTTTTTTTTTTGGACAACTTACCATAACCATCACTTCCGGCGGATAACGCGGATTGCGGAGACAGGTCGTTATGTAAAGACGAAAGTTGGGATTGTATTCTATCATTTGGTCGCCGCTCTTGATAAACACACCGCCCTTGTGTTTGATGATGTTCTTCTCCAGAATGGGCGTCAGATTCGAGTCGAGCTTTTCACCTTGGGTGGGGAAAAAGAATAAAGTTCATGCATCGCAGATGTCCCCACCGGAACTCACCCACATTCTCTATAAGCACGGGTTGACCAAGGTTATGGCCAACTCCAAAACCTGCATGTAGTTGGCATCGCTCTGCTTGATCACCTTCAGGCCGTTGTTCTTCTCCATATTCTTGATCCATTTGTTGGCTTGCACTGCAAGGGATTACGATCTTAATGATAATATATGACACATAATGTGATATGATATGATATGATATGATATGATATGATATGATATGATATGATATGATATGATATGATATGATATGATATGATATGATATATGATAACATATGACATGATAACATACACCAAATCATATCATATCATATGATATATGTATACATGCATAGTGTGATTTAATAACTTACCCTGTGGATCGATGAGCAGCGAGTAACGACTGGAGTTGGTCACTATGATGCCATTCTCCACCGAAAAATTATCTGCCGGCAGACCAGCCAAGGACCAGGCTCTAATTGTCATCGGATGACCCAAAGTGGTGGCCAGGGAGAAGGTTTCGCTGCTGGGAATGTGTTTGCGCAGGCACAGGGCATTCCAGTCGTCCAGAATGTTAACACGGTACTAGAAACAAAGTGCAGAGATTTCAGCTAAATATGGTAAAATATCTAAAGAGCCAGGAAAATGTCCTGTCAGCTGTCTAAAAGCGGGAAAATTGAAAAAGACCGTGGCACAAAAGGAGTAGGGAAAAAACCATGGAGAGAAAAATCAATGTCACGTGCTCATGCATATTAAAAACCTTTATGTTGGAGCTTCGCGAGAAACGAGGACCATTAGCCGTCA
>NW_023665678.1:0-2283 GCF_014743375.2 Drosophila subpulchrella
TTCAAACGAGAACATATATATTTAGTGGAGACAATCTTCTCCGCAAATCGGTTTAAGTTTGTCACCAACATTAGAGAGAAATATATATTTAGTGGAGACAATCTTCTCCGCAAATCGGTTTAAGTTTGTCACCAACATTAGATTAAGGTCAAGGTCAATCCGAAATTAAAGGCGATTTTCAATGGCTTCCGGACAGTCTTCTGAGTGTGTGTGATAATCCCTTGCAGAACCTGCTGGCCGGCCAGTCGGTGCTCAACGACAACAACTGGCACACGATCCGCTTCTCGCGCAGGGCCTCCAATCTGCGTCTACAAGTCGACGGGGCTCCCCCCGTCAGGGGTATGTTATGTATGTATCAACAGCACATCTATGCCCTACTACGTGTCGTGCCGTGTCGTTTTTTTTACCAACCAACTAAACCAACCAATCGACAACCTACCAACTCCCTTCGTAGGGTCATAGGAGTGTCCCCCAGCAATTAGCTTCCATGATAGGTGCTCCACGCACCACCTACAGGTTCAAGTTCAAGTAGAAAAAAGCCCCCTCCCCCCAAAACTCAGCAGGAAGGTGTGTGAAGGTGCTTCAGGGCAATCGAAAAGAAAACTTAAGAAAAAGATACAAAGAAAAATATAAGTATATATATATAAAAAAGAAAATCAATAATGAAGGAAAGTGCAGTCAGCGGCGCGTTTTCCTGTTTTTAAGTTCCACTTAAACTTTTTCAGTTGAGAGCTTTTCAGTTAACAACGATTCTCACACCAACACCGCCTCACGAACACGCACACATACGAACACATGCGATTACACCTGAACGAAATGCAGTGGAAATACTATCGAAAAGAAGAACTACCGAAGAAAATTTGAAAAGTATTTAGCAAGTTTATTTACCTCTCATTTCTCATGACACATTTCTCGAACTTCCCTCCTTCGATGATGATGATGATGATGATGATGAAGAACTGAATTGACTAGACAGCTCTCCCTAACTATACACCTATGTCTACCTCGCTCTGTACCTCTGAACATCGTTAAGCATCTGCAAAGTATAGTTTGAACATCATATGACACCCGACTCCACATCCACACCATTCCACACATTGTACGCCTCTCTGAAAGTTTGTTTAAATCATGCCATGTGCTTTCACTTCACCCCATGCCATGAGCACATGGCATGATTTAAACAAACTTTCAGAGAGGCGTACAATGTGTGGAATGGTGTGGATGTGGAGTCGGGTGTCATATGATGTTCAAACTATACTTTGCAGATGCTTAACGATGTTCAGAGGTACAGAGCGAGGTAGACATAGGTGTATAGTTAGGGAGAGCTGTCTAGTCAATTCAGTTCTTCATCATCATCATCATCATCATCGAAGGAGGGAAGTTCGAGAAATGTGTCATGAGAAATGAGAGGTAAATAAACTTGCTAAATACTTTTCAAATTTTCTTCGGTAGTTCTTCTTTTCGATAGTATTTCCACTGCATTTCGTTCAGGTGTAATCGCATGTGTTCGTATGTGTGCGTGTTCGTGAGGCGGTGTTGGTGTGAGAATCGTTGTTAACTGAAAAGCTCTCAACTGAAAAAGTTTAAGTGGAACTTAAAAACAGGAAAACGCGCCGCTGACTGCACTTTCCTTCATTATTGATTTTCTTTTTTATATATATATACTTATATTTTCTTTGTATCTTTTTCTTAAGTTTTCTTTCGATTGCCCTGAAGCACCTTCACACACCTTCCTGCTGAGTTTTGGGGGGAGGGGGGCTTTTTTCTACTTGAACTTGAACCTGTAGGTGGTGCGTGGAGCACCTATCATGGAAGCTAATTGCTGGGGGGACACTCCTATGACCCTACGAAGGGAGTTGGTAGGTTGTCGATTGGTTGGTTTAGTTGGTTGGTAAAAAAAACGACACGGCACGACACGTAGTAGGGCATAGATGTGCTGTTGATACATACATAACATACCCTGACGGGGGGAGCCCCGTCGACTTGTAGACGCAGATTGGAGGCCCTGCGCGAGAAGCGGATCGTGTGCCAGTTGTTGTCGTTGAGCACCGACTGGCCGGCCAGCAGGTTCTGCAAGGGATTATCACACACACTCAGAAGACTGTCCGGAAGCCATTGAAAATCGCCTTTAATTTCGGATTGACCTTGACCTTAATCTAATGTTGGTGACAAACTTAAACCGATTTGCGGAGAAGATTGTCTCCACTAAATATATATGTTCTCTCTATGTTGGTGACAAACTTAAACCGATTTGCGGAGAAGATTGTCTCCACTAAAATATAT
>NW_023665679.1:0-2292 GCF_014743375.2 Drosophila subpulchrella
TCAAACGAGAACATATATATTTAGTGGAGACAATCTTCTCCGCAAATCGGTTTAAGTTTGTCACCAACATTAGAGAGAACATATATATTTAGTGGAGACAATCTTCTCCGCAAATCGGTTTAAGTTTGTCACCAACATTAGATTAGGTCAAGGTCAATCCGAAATTAAAGGCGATTTTCAATGGCTTCCGGACAGTCTTCTGAGTGTGTGTGATAATCCCTTGCAGAACCTGCTGGCCGGCCAGTCGGTGCTCAACGACAAAACTGGCACACGATCCGCTTCTCGCGCAGGGCCTCCAATCTGCGTCTACAAGTCGACGGGGCCCCCCGTCAGGGGTATGTTATGTATGTATCAACAGCACATCTATGCCCTACTACGTGTCGTGCCGTGTCGTTTTTTTACCAACCAACTAAACCAACCAATCGACAACCTACCAACTCCCTTCGTAGGGTCATAGGAGTGTCCCCCAGCAATTAGCTTCCATGATAGGTGCTCCACGCACCACCTACAGGTTCAAGTTCAAGTAGAAAAAAGCCCCCTCCCCCCAAAACTCAGCAGGAAGGTGTGTGAAGGTGCTTCAGGGCAATCGAAAAGAAAACTTAAGAAAAAGATACAAAGAAAATATAAGTATATATATATAAAAAAGAAAATCAATAATGAAGGAAAGTGCAGTCAGCGGCGCGTTTCCTGTTTTTAAGTTCCACTTAAACTTTTTCAGTTGAGAGCTTTTCAGTTAACAACGATTCTCACACCAACACCGCCTCACGAACACGCACACATACGAACACATGCGATTACACCTGAACGAAATGCAGTGGAAATACTATCGAAAAGAAGAACTACCGAAGAAAATTTGAAAAGTATTTAGCAAGTTTATTTACCTCTCATTTCTCATGACACATTTCTCGAACTTCCCTCCTTCGATGATGATGATGATGATGATGATGAGAACTGAATTGACTAGACAGCTCTCCCTAACTATACACCTATGTCTACCTCGCTCTGTACCTCTGAACATCGTTAAGCATCTGCAAAGTATAGTTTGAACATCATATGACACCCGACTCCACATCCACACCATTCCACACATTGTACGCCTCTCTGAAAGTTTGTTTAAATCATGCCATGTGCTTCACATGCCCATGAGCACATGGCATGATTTAAACAAACTTTCAGAGAGGCGTACAATGTGTGGAATGGTGTGGATGTGGAGTCGGGTGTCATATGATGTTCAAACTATACTTTGCAGATGCTTAACGATGTTCAGAGGTACAGAGCGAGGTAGACATAGGTGTATAGTTAGGGAGAGCTGTCTAGTCAATTCAGTTCTTCATCATCATCATCATCATCATCGAAGGAGGGAAGTTCGAGAAATGTGTCATGAGAAATGAGAGGTAAATAAACTTGCTAAATACTTTTCAAATTTCTTCGGTAGTTCTTCTTTTCGATAGTATTTCCACTGCATTTCGTTCAGGTGTAATCGCATGTGTTCGTATGTGTGCGTGTTCGTGAGGCGGTGTTGGTGTGAGAATCGTTGTTAACTGAAAAGCTCTCAACTGAAAAAGTTTAAGTGGAACTTAAAAACAGGAAAACGCGCCGCTGACTGCACTTTCCTTCATTATTGATTTTCTTTTTTATATATATATACTTATATTTTTCTTTGTATCTTTTCTTAAGTTTTCTTTCGATTGCCCTGAAGCACCTTCACACACCTTCCTGCTGAGTTTTGGGGGGAGGGGGGCTTTTTTCTACTTGAACTTGAACCTGTAGGTGGTGCGTGGAGCACCTATCATGGAAGCTAATTGCTGGGGGGACACTCCTATGACCCTACGAAGGGAGTTGGTAGGTTGTCGATTGGTTGGTTTAGTTGGTTGGTAAAAAAAAACGACACGGCACGACACGTAGTAGGGCATAGATGTGCTGTTGATACATACATAACATACCCTGACGGGGGGAGCCCCGTCGACTTGTAGACGCAGATTGGAGGCCCTGCGCGAGAAGCGGATCGTGTGCCAGTTGTTGTCGTTGAGCACCGACTGGCCGGCCAGCAGGTTCTGCAAGGGATTATCACACACACTCAGAAGACTGTCCGGAAGCCATTGAAAATCGCCTTTAATTTCGGATTGACCTTGACCTTAATCTAATGTTGGTGACAAACTTAAACCGATTTGCGGAGAAGATTGTCTCCACTAAATATATATGTTCTCTCTAATGTTGGTGACAAACTTAAACCGATTTGCGGAGAAGATTGTCTCCACTAAATATATATGTTCTCGTTTGAAAACTAACATA